>NC_049206.1:3824978-3832478 GCF_013347855.1 Anguilla anguilla
CTGTGGCTGTGGTTGAGGAGAGAGAGGTGGAATGGGGTGTTTCCTTTGGGGAGCGGGGTGGGGGGGGGGGACTGCCCCATCCCGAAATGTACTCGCCCGCCGAAAAATGCGGAGGGCTGCCGGAGAGCGGGCCAGATCCGAAGCTACCTCTTGGTTGCCGGGGCGATTAAGCATTGGCGTTTTAGTGGGTAAGTGGCACGGCGTTCTGTGGTGGCGTTCCGCGGTGGCGTTCCGCGGTGTTCCGGGCTCCGTGCCCTCTCTGCGGAGCGCTCCAGAGCAGAGGTGCCAGGCAGGCGCGCTGTTTTTTTCTCCGTGTGCCCGGGTTCCTTCGCCATCTTTTAGGGAAAGCGTCCCTCCTTTCATTGTCCCGTCTAAACGACGGCGATCTGTGCGGAGGTTCGGTACGTCTCGCGATCGCGTCGGTCAAGTTCACCGCATTGCGGGCGCGCTCGGGGCGCGGGGGGGGGGGGGGGGGGGGAATAAAAGAAGAAAAACAGGCAGCGGTGACAGAAACGTCCCTTTTTTTTGTACGATGGGGGGGTGGGGGGTGGACAAGTTTGCGGGCTTTGATCTGGGAGAATCGCGATTGCGGTCACCCCCCCCGCCCCCCCCCCGCCGCCGCCGCCATTCACAGCCGAGCCGCGCGGACGCTACGGGCTCCCCTTTCAGACGCGGAACCATTACCTCATGAGCTGTTTGTTTCCCGGAGAAAGGAAGTGCATGAATAGGGGACGCGCAGGCCCCCCCCCCCCCCGCACGGTCGGCTCCGTTATTCATCCGTGGTTCAGCTTCATTAGCCTGACTGAAAACCCGCCACCCTCCCCCGCCCCCTCCAGCCCCGCCCCACCCCCGCCCCACATCGCTTCAATGGACCTGTCCATCTCTTTCACACCCCCCCCTTTTCCTTACAAAAAATACCCCACGTCCCCCCCCTGCTTGGGCTAATCGTCTCAACTCACAATGAAATCAAGCTTAGTAACACGCCACTTTTGTGAGCCCCCCCCCAGCCTCCTGCCCCCCCTACCCCCACTGTTTCTCAACTGTCTCCCCTCTACTTCTCTCTCTGTCTCTTATTCTCTCAATCTCTATACCTCCTCTCTCTTATTCTCTCCATCCATCTTTCTCTCTCTATCCCTCCTCTCCCTTATTCTCTTTCTGTCCCTCTCACCCTCTCTTATTCTCTCTCTCTATACCTCCTCTCTCTTATTCTCTCCGTCCCTCTTTCTCTCTTTCTCTATCCCTCCTCTCTCTTATTCTCTCTGTCCCTCTCTCTCTCTCTATCCCTCCTCTCTTTTATTCTCTCTCTGTCCCTCTCTCTCTCCATCTCCTTCCTCTCTCTTATTCTCTCTCTGTCCCTCTCTCTCTCTCTCTTTCTTATTCTCTCTGTCCCTCGCTCTCTGTCTCTTATTATATCTCCTTCTCTCTCTCTTTCTCTCTCTCCCTCTCACATGGACACACGTACCCACGCACTGCTTACACCCTCGTTGCCGTGCCGACGCCGTGTTGGCCCTGCTGGAGTCCGCTGCCGCTGCTCACAGTTTTTACCAGACAGTCAAAAAACAAAATAAAATAAAAATTGTATTCTGTGTTAATTCCAACATATTGTGCATGATTTCGTTATGGCTAAAATTTACTCTCTGTCAGTGTAAAATGTACACTTTCAGAGTTCATGAGGTTTTAACTGTGCGCCTTCTGCCTGTCTGTGTCCCGCTCTGTTTTATGTTACTCCTCTAAAATTCAGGCCGTTGCACAGCGCTGTGTCTGTGTAAGCTCAATTTCACCCATCACTGCCTGAAAATGATGTCCTGCTAGTTTGGGTCCAGCGCAGAATGTGCGCGTCCCAGTACAGCTGTAAGGTATCGGGACAAATTGGGCCACGTTCTGCTCTGACCGCGTGCTTCTGGATCCAGCTGGCCGGGTAATCGGGTCACTGGTCTCCAGAACACTTGACTTAAAAAAAAAAAAAAAAAATTAAATAAATAAAAATGTCATTGTGCGTCACCCTATTATGATGTCATAACACATCATCGTATTATGATGTCACTACACATCATAGAGGTATAATGGGGAACAATGGGGAGTGTGTCTGGATCAGTCGGTGAGGCTTGGGCAGGAGGCTTAGCATGATGTCACAGTGCAGATTGTGATACTGTGTGTGTGTGTGTGTGTGTGTGTGTGTGTGTGTGTGTGTGGAGCTGTGATTGCATA
Organism: Anguilla anguilla; assembly: GCF_013347855.1. Lineage (NCBI taxonomy): Eukaryota > Metazoa > Chordata > Actinopteri > Anguilliformes > Anguillidae > Anguilla > Anguilla anguilla. The sequence goes on from NC_049206.1 coordinate 3,827,187, forward strand.
TTTGTGTGTGTGCACGCGTGTTCGTGCATGCGGGCGTGCGCGTGCATGTGTGTGTGTGTGTGTGTGTGTGTGCGTGTGTGTGTATTTATGTATAGGTGTGTGAGCTCATTCAGAAATAAAAGTGCTATGTTAAGTTGGTCAGTGTCTGGTTCCACAGCTCTTGTGAGGACCTTTGTTCAAAAGCAGACGGTCCCTGTAACTCACAATCATAATTTTTATCTGTGCCTCCCCCCGATTTTAACATAAATCTGACGGCTCCAGCACAATGCACCCCCTGCATCCTCTCGCTCTCAACTTGAACCTTTTTTTATTTATTTTTTATTCCTCCTCGTCTGCGTGGCCATTGTTGCCGCCGCCGTCATCGTTGGCGGGCGGTGATTTGTGGGCGGTTGTTTTCGGGGCCCGGGGGTAACTCTGCCGCTCAGCACCGCACCGCACTGTACTTTACAAAAATGAATTCCGCTAGAATCGCCACCAGGGCTTTTTTGGCGGGTTCGCGGGGTGCCCCCCCCATTGTCTTTCACGTTTTGTATAAAAGACAGACTGTGGGCGTGTGTGTGTTGGGGAGGGGGGGTAGAGGAGGCAGCTTGCTTTTCAGTCAGGCGTTTGTGGCGGGCAGCTATGGATACAGCGTGCGAGGTCCCCGAGCCGTGAGCATCAGAAGGCCAGCGAGGGGAGGGGGAGCAGGGGCTTCTGGGAAACGGGGAGCGCAGCGATCTCCTGTATTATTATTCCGGAGTCACAGATGCAGCTCTGCGCGCACGCACGCGCATACACACACACACACACACACACACACACAGGTATGCACACACACACACACTCACAGATATACGCACACACGCACAGGCATATGCTCCATGCCGCTCGGTATGATCACCACTGATTTCCTTCTCTCTCTTACCCCCCCCCCCCCTTCCCTGAGTTCCTGAATGAAATTCTCCACGCCCTCGCAAACTTCACATCAGGGGACAAGTTCATTGCCCCAAACCCCCCCCCCCCCGGTTATCACTCCTGGATGACTCGCCAGGAGACGCAGGGTTCTACACGGAGAAACACTCGGTCCTCCACCCCTGGGGGAGCGGGTGATATCCGAGCTGCCCCACACTGTGTGCCAGTCAGGCCTTCCTTCCAGGACGAGAGCCGGCCCCGTCCCCGGGCGACCCGTTTTTAGCTAATAAAGTGCGGAGAGCTCGGAGGCGTCCTCACTGCTGGCTATGTACTGTTACGCTGTGGTGCGCTATAGTATGCTACAGTACGCTATGATATGCTGTGGTATGCTGTGGTACACTATGGTGCGCTATAGTATGCTACAGTACGCTGTGGTATGCTATGGTACGCTATGGTGCGCTATAGTATGCTACGGTACGCTATGATACGCTATAGTATGCTACGGTATGCTATGGTGCGCTATAGTATGCTACGGTATACTATAGTACGCTATGGTACGCTATGGTGCGTTATAGTATGCTACGGTATGCTATAGTATGCTACAGTACGCTATGGTGCGCTATAGTATGCTACGGTATACTATAGTACGCTATGGTACGCTATGGTGCGTTATAGTATGCTACGGTATGCTATAGTATGCTACGGTACGCTATGGTGCGCTATAGTATGCTACGGTACGCTATGGTGCGCTATAGTATGCTATGGTATGCTATGGTGCGCTATGGTATGCTACGGTACGCTATGGTGCGCTATAGTATGCTACAGTATGCTACGGTAAGCTATGGTATGCTATAGTATGCTACGGTACACTATGGTGCGCTATAGTATGCTACAGTATGCCATGGTACGCTATAGTATGCTATGGTACGCTATGGTGCGCTATAGTACGCTATGGTACGCTATGCGTGCGGTGGAATAATGGCAGTGTGCGAAAACACTGTGGCCCCTTTTCTGTATTATAACCCCTTAACTTCCTGTCATTGTCCCACTCATCCCTTATGTGGGCATTATGGAGCATATTTGACAATATATTGCACTACCGCTACATATATGTACACTTCACAATATAGTGGCAATTATAAGAATGATCAGTTTTGTTTTGTGAGGCTGCAGTGAAATGGTTTGTGGTATATTCTGAGATTCAGGGGCGGAGTCAGCACAAAGGTTTTAGCCGTTAGCGTCTGACAGTGTAAGTACAGTGGTGCCTGTAGAGGTGGAAGGGAAAAGGCTTGCATTGGCAGGTGCACACATTTCGTCATTTACCATCAATTTGTTTCATAATTTGCATTTAAAATGTCCAACAAAGTCAAGAAAGTCTGAAGTGTTAATAACACGAAGGTTAGATTGGATTATTTATGTTTTTTATCCGCTTGTTTTTTTTTTTCTTCTTCCGTCCTTCCTTCTCTCCATTATTCTTTTCTTCTCCTGGCCTTTGAAACTTGGGGGTGGAGGGGGGGCAGTTGGCTGACTCTCGCTCTGCAGTTTGTGAAGGAAGGCGAGGGGGGGGGGGGGTGGTTTGGAGGGAGCTGGTGGCGAATAGCCAAACAATAGCGGAGTGCTGAATGCCCCCACCCCCACCCCCTCCCTGCGAGGAGGTGCTTCCCACGGGCTGGGGTGCTGGGGGGTAGGGTTTGCGGAGGGGGGGGGGGTTTGCTCTATTGGCACTGCCCCCCATTCAGACCCCAGTCATGGTCACTTATAGCGGGGGGAGTGGGGCGATTCAGGCGAGGTGGGCTCCAGTGACATGTATGTTTAATATGGGCCTACGTCTTTGTTGGGCAGACACAATATGAGGGCGGGGGCCGGGGGCCAGGGGGGCCCCTGAAGGCCCCCGCCCTCTCTGTCCCGCTCACACCCTGTGCGGACGGCCAAGTCCAGAGACGGGGGGGGGGGGGGGCGCACACAAAGGGCCCCGTCCCGCGACGACTGCGCCTCCCGCCAACCCGCCGTCCCGCCACCCCGCTTTCTCACAGTCACCCCGCCGCAGCCCTTACTTACCATGATAATGTCATCAGAGTGTGTGTGTGTGTGTGTGGGTGTGAGAGAGTGTGTGTGTGTGTGGAGGGTGTGTGTGTGTGTGTGTGTGTGTGTGGGGAGGGTGTGTGTGTGTGTGCGTGAGTGTGTGTGTGTGTGTGTGTGTGTGTGTGTGTCTGTGCGTGTGTGTGTGTGTGTGTGGAGTGTGTGTGTGTCTGTGTGTGTGTGTGTGTGTGGAGGGTGTGTGTGTGTATGTATGTGTGTGTGTGTGTGTGGGGGGGGGGGGTGTGTGTGTGTGTGTGTGTGTGGGTGTGTGAGTGTGTGAGTGTGTGTGCGTGTATGTGTGTGTGGGAGTGTGTGTGTGTGTGTGGGGGGGGTGTGTGTGTTCGAGTGTCAGTGAGTTCATCGAAGAGAATGAAAGATGTCTTTTGGGGGATAAAATCAAACTTTCAAAGAATTCTAAAATCCCTGCCAGTAATACTTACGTGGCTGAAAGGATTTATTTCTATTACTTTTTTAAAAACAAATTATGAACAATTTCTCTCTTCAAATCGTGTTGGTCTTCCTCAGTATGTTCACATGCTCGTAACGGCTTGAGTGGGTCCAATTAGAAGATTTTATTTTAAAGACAGAACGTCCGAATTCGCTAGCCTTCCCGGGGCACCCATCACATGACCGTATTTACAGTGGTTCATGCTTTATAAATTCTAATGTAATTTTGACACGCTCCCTGACCCCGGGGAGCGTTGGCAGTGGCTCCAGAGATAATATTTCTCACAGAGATGGCCCACCTGCCCCAAACATCCCCCTTTGCTTTTTCTTTTCTTTAAGCACCCCATTTCCAGCCCGAGTGCCCCATGTCTGGACCGGCCAAATTAGTATGCAGCAGACGATCCTCTTTAAATAATGGGACCCCATAGTTTGGGAGTCTAGCAGGGGTTAACCACCCCCCACCCCCCCCCCCCAACACCTCCCTCTGTTCATCCAAAAACCAGACTGGCAGCTTGATTTGAGGATGGGACCCCATTCCAACCCCCCCAAAACATGCAAGCCATCCCCTCCTCACAGTCTCTAACATCCTGAGCTATAGAGAGTTTCCAGACAGCAACACACACACACACACCCAGCCAAACTGTGAATATATTAAACCTCTCCCCTCCCTGGTCTCCTAGTCAGCAGATTGGCCCCCCCCCCCCACCCCCCCCCCCCCCCCCCCCCCCCAGCCACCCTCCCACCCCACACAAACCTGACGTTGGGAAAGCGAACAGGGACCTCGTCCGCTTTCAGGAGGGGGTCACCGTTTTGAGGATGGGGTCCTCTCTGCTCACGAGCGTTGGCAGGGAAATGAGCGGCAAAAAAACATGGCTGACAGCCCCGCGCACACGTACACGTACGTTTTTGTGTCCGTTTTTTTTACGCGGGAGAAAAATGCAAAATGAGCGCTGTGTTAGCATTTAGCGTAGCGGCTCCTACCTTTGTTTCTGACCTAAGAAGGACGGCTGTGATCTCTCCCTGGTCACTGTCTGTCTCGGGAAACGGTCACCCCAAACCCCCCCCCAGCCCTCAGTAATTGGACTTCTTTACGTCACAGTGTGTTTGAACGCAGCGTAGACCGAGCGCAGTTATGAGACGCTCCCCAAACAGAGCAGACGCGTGCGCATCGCTGGTGCGCTCAGTTTACGAGTGGCTAACGGTAGTTAGCGCGTCGCGCGGCTAATTCCCCGAGGTGATATCAGTCTGGTCCCGGGGTGACCCCCCGCCCCCCCCCCTCACTGCTCAGGCCCAGGGGTCATGGGGGGCTGGGGGAGTCTGGGGGAGTCTGGGGGAGTCGGGGGGGTACCCCAGACGGGGCGAGCGCTGACCTGCGTCTGTCTGCCGGACTGTGGGGTCACCGTCACGGGAGATAACGGTCGCCACCCCCCCCCCCCCCGCCCGCCACGCCTCCCCCCCCCCCCTTCAGACGTAAACAACGCCGTGGCGTGGCTGATAAGGGAGACACGCACACGCAAACACGCGACACGCACGCGCCGTGTCACTGCATCTGTGTCATTATTTACACACGCGTCTCTCACACACACACGCCTCACACATGTCTCAGACACACATGCCACACACACACACCTCACACACGTCTCAGACACACGCGCCACTCACACACACCTCACACACGTCTCACACACACACGCCGCACACACGTATGCCTCACACACACACCACACATACACACACACGTCTCACACACGCACAGGAAACCGCTGTCTCCCCCTGCATCTCTCGCATACAAATGGAATATACATTTACATTTATACAGGCATAAATTGATATTTACATTTCACATGAACAGGCCTCTGTGATCCAGGGTGACAG
>NC_049206.1:3837478-3839978 GCF_013347855.1 Anguilla anguilla
CCTGTTCAGACGAGATCAAATTTACCCAGTTTTTTGTTTGTTTGTTTGTTTTGTTTTGGTTAGGCTGCATGACATGTGATTGTACGCAGAAAAATGAACACATTTCGTTTATCATTTTAAAACTTTTTTAGTCCAACACAATTTTAATATTCGTCCAACAACTGCAGTAGCTTGCAGTCCATAAAAAACAACAGACCGTCGATGGTATTAATTGGCTAAAAGCTTAAGTGGCTGTGTGTTTGCGTAAGCGCGCGCGCATGCTTTATTAATAATGTTAATAGTTTTCATAATGTTACAGCATGCTCGTTGTTTCTTCTTTTAGACATTACATGGACTTGATAGTTCGTAGCCGATGATTTCTTTGAACTTCACCTTGGCTTTTGTTTCGCGGCATGAGATAGAATCCGACCTTACTTTAGCACTTTCTGACGAAATCAGTTATTACACACGCGCGCCTGCATTCTTTGTCTCATTCGTGTAGTTTACGGGAAAAAACTTTGTTGAGCGCAAAGATGAATTTATCATTATTATGAACATAATCCAAAAACTGAGTGAACAGCGCGAGCGGCGAATGAATACAAGGCAGGTGAATAAAATATTATCACGTGATTGTCAAGGCCACCAAAATCTAGTCTAATTTTTTAAAAAGTAAATTTCTGCTCTCCCCTGTGTGTTGGTTAGATTCACTTTTAGTATATAAGCTACTTTAAAAAAATAAAATAAAAAAAAGGACGCACACGTTTTGTATTAATTTAAGGCATGTAGAAGAACAAAAATACCTCAGGTTTCATTTTGTTTCCTACATCAGCCTCTGCCCCGAATCGTTTGCTTTAGTAAGAATTTTGTTTTACAAACAACCAGGTTTCGTGTAGGAACATACTGACATGTTTGCAAACAGTATTAAAAAAAGTTAAACTCCGCAATTTGGAACTGCGCGTAGCATGCTGCAGACAGAATAACATTTCACATTCCACATTGACTTCGAAACAATAATAGAAACCGACTCGAAGAAAGCAGAATTTGAGAAAACATAGTGATAACAGAGATTGCAATACATGGACACGCGAACAGGACAGGAAAACATTACCAAGTTACAGGAGGTTATGGCTGGTCACAATGATGCCAGTTAATCATATATTGTACAGGACTGATCAACTGAAGAAAGGTTTGAGGTGTGTGGGTTATGCCGCGTGGGATGGGAAGGGAGAGAGGGAAAATAAATAAAATAAATAATAAAAAAGTACACCGTAAAATGTCCAGTGTTAATGCAACTGTGACAGTGTTAATTCAGCTCTAAATAGATAACATTCAGGTCCCACATTCCAGACTGGGACCGAATGTAATCGGTTAAGAGGTGAATTAACACTGTTAGAGTTGAATTAACACTGGTCAAGTTTACTGTGTGAGAGGGGGGAAGAGGGAGGGGTGGGGAGCTTTTGGGTCGAGTAATTGTGACTGCCTGCCTTGGGTTGTTTTCGGGTTGCAGTAGGGATCTCGCCCGTCTTCGGATGATCAGCCTTCCGTAATCGCCCTTTTGCAACTTCTTTTTCTAGAATGGACTATGTATCTAGCGGTCCTTCTCTCCAGCGGGGAGAAAGGGGGGTGGGGAGTGGGGGGTGTGAGGGATCTTAAAATAATTGGTCTTATTTTCGCGCGGAGCACGGACCTCTAACCCTCCATACCTAGACACCCCCCCCCCCCCCCCCAAAAAAAAAAGAAAAAAATTAGCCCATGAAGTCGGGAGGCCTGCCCTGCACGGACTTGAGCGGTTTGTCATGCTAACCATGCCGTCGCTATTGAGCGCGCGGTGTCACGGCGGACACAGGGAGCAGACGGTTCACAGGACCCCTGCTTTTGTGATGCTAAGTCCGCGCGCCCGCACACCAGCGAAATAAACAGATTTATTTATATACGTCCGTCGCTTTGGTGCCGCGCTCGCGCGCATTTCAAGAGGGAGGGAGACCGGTCTCCCTTTCTGTGTCACGAAAGATATAGCGCGCGCGGCCACGCTAGACAAAAGTCTCCTAACCTTATAGTCTGGTGGTCAGGGGGAGAACTTGAACATAACTCATGAACTGAATGAAAAAATGGGTTGAAACTTGGGGTAGGGGGTTACTCTGGGGTGACAATGTTACAGAAACTGCGAAAACATTTTCTTTCCTAGTATGTTGGATTTTTGATTGGAAGGATAAGTGGAAAAAATAAATTTTGCGAGAAATTTGACGTGTTAGCGTCATTGTGTGTTACTGATCTGCATATTACTTTAAACAAGGTTCAGAAATGAGTCATGTTATTGTTGTGGCTGTATTTGTTGTTACTGTGAGTGCTATTGTCACTGCGGTAACTTTATCACTCGTAGTGCGTTAACTACTCTGTCAAGCATAGAAAACTCAGTGTTATGTTATTACTATTTCTTTTTTCTTTTTTTTTTTAATTTTACAGTTCATTTAGGGCTGTGCATGGTAAGCCAAAACGGGCCCGAACGATCTTTAAGGATCCC
>NC_049206.1:3844978-3882478 GCF_013347855.1 Anguilla anguilla
TTTTATTATAAATGAAAGTGCAAATTATGAATTTCTGTCCTAAAAGAATTCACTATCTTGCAGGGAATAAATTGACTGAATGCAGGGGACCTCCCAGATGAGCGACATTTTGAAACAACGGAGCTTCCTCACAGCGATCTAAGCAAAAATGCCTATCAGACAAGACTAGAGATATTGGGTTCAGTCGTACATTACATTACATTACATTACAGGCATTTAACAGACACTCTTATCCAGAGCGACGTACAACAAGTGCATTGGTTCACGATGTAGAGGTGCAAAAGAAACACTAGAGTGAAGTAAGGATCGTAGTGCCAGAAGTGACCACATCGATCAGGACTCCAACCCTGTAGAGTAAGCTTGTTCAGCAAGCAAGAATCCTACCAAGTACAAACTAGCACTGGAATCACAACTGGAATCGTACAGCAAGGTCATCACTTACAAAGGCCATTAAAGATCCTGCGATACGTGTAAGGGAAAATGAGAAATTACTGTTTACATATTACTCGCTTTTATATAACCCTAAGAAATCATTTAAAATTTCTTTTCTGTCTAACTGAGAATTGTTGGGAATGCATAGCCCCTCCCGTGTGTGTTCCTGTTTTCCCCAGAAAACTGTCCCTGTATTTCTCCATTGTTTTTAGTCACTGTGACATGATAGCCTTGAAGAAGTCAGAACGTCTAAACAAGTCTGTATCTCAGAAATCCAATGTTTTTTTTACCAATCAGAGACAAGCTGCAGAACAGTTTGAGACAGACAGGTTTTGGGAAAATTCCAGAACCCGCCTTTCACCTACTTTTAACTGTATGAAATGAATGGCTTTTCACCTGTTCTGGGAGCTTTCATACAGACGTGTTGTGGCACTGTGTGGATTCTCCTATTCGGCCGAATAAATATATCTGAACAGAATATTGTGTGTAAGTCTGTTGGACTCTTCTCACCGACCGGGCAAAATTAAGGTAATTTCCACCACATACGTCATGCATGTATAATTAGAAATAGTAGGGGTGCTAAGCCTGGTGCCTTAAAATGGTTCTCTCAATCTGGCCACTCCCATTTACCTTAACTCACAGCTGATTGGCCACCCCCTGTGTAATTCTATCCCCGCCCACTCTGAGTCCCTGGAAAAAAGAGAAGTCGATTCTCACTTTGATCATCCTAGTTATGACAAAAAGTTTTTTTTTTTTTTTTGTTTGTTTTTTTCAAAACCCGTACCATTTTAAAAAAAGTAAATAAAATGAAATGCCCCAGAAATTCAGTGCCTTCACATGGTGGTCAAAGTTTATAGAAGCTGCACTATTATGTATATATAGAGCAAAATAGGAAAATTCCCTGAGCAAGAATATTCAGCACTGGACTATATTTTGTATGCTCTTGACTGCTAGTCAGACATTTAGCACTAACATGTTCCTTTGAAAATATACCAATCTTTAATAAGCTATTCATTTTAATATGCGATCTTAATGAAATATTTTTATTCAACATAAAAAGCCCAGTCGTCTACAAAACTGGGCTTGTTATGTTGAAGATCGGTTACTACCTTTGCCAACCATCGACAATCTCTGATTGGTCGTCTCTGAGCCCGCCTCTTCCCTCAGGCACGGACTCTGATTGGTTAACTCTGAGCCCGCCTCTTCCCTCCGTTAGGGACTTGGCAGAGCCGAGCAGGAAGGCGGGGCTTCCCCCGTGAGGCTCCTCCCTCCCCCTGAGTGGATACGGCTCCGGATTGGACCGCGGTCCCGAAGGGGGCGTGGCCGGGGCGCAGGCCTGTTCCGGGGAGGCCCTCTCCGATTTGATGTTGAGGCCGAGCGGGGGAGAGGGAGACGAAGAGGGGTGAGCGGGCAGGGTCGCCGTGGCGACCTGCGTCGGGAAGGAACAGCCGCCACTCGACATCCTGCAGTGGGTAGATTCAACAGGTTAGTGTCCCTGGGTGTGGGGGGTTTACCCCAATCGCTGATCTGTGTTCCCCCTTTACACATTCCACAATCTTGTAGTATTGCAGTCTTATAAAAATAACACAGTAACTTGGCAAATCGGCACATGGGGAGACATTAGACTAAGAACAACACCTACTGCGACTAAATTTTCTTGTGGTGAAAAAAATGTTTGTCTTCATATTCTGACCGTATTGTTATCGTATTATTCTTATATTGAAGCGGGTGGCTGAAGCGCCTATACTGGAGCACGACAGCACTGGTGCTAGTGAGTAACATCTCAACAAGACCTGTCCCCTCCAGTGTTTTATATTTTACATGCAATACAACAACCTGCCTGTAGATGGTACAAAAAGACAAGAGATGAAACACACACAAAATACGCATGCGCACACGCGCATAAACATACACACATGCAAATATGCATGCATACACACACACACACACACACAAATATGCATGCATACGCATACACACACACAAATACGCATGCATATACACACTGCTGTGTTGGGCCATGGGGTAGGGTGGGACAGACAGGCAGACAGACTGACGGACAGGCGGACAGGCTTACCCTAGACCTCCCAGAGCCCCCTGCACTTCCGGGTCATGTGACAGCCGCCAGGTGCCCGCGACACTGCGCTGAAAACTGGCAGAGTGGGCGGAGCCTGGGTGGGTGTACTCTGAGGAAACAGGACGTCATCACAGACATTCTCAAATCGCCCATTCCTAATATAGCTTTCTGACAGACATCCACTCCTAACAAGAGTCAGTGTTTTGTAATCAGCGTTTCTAATTTTTGCATAAAAATGAAATTACACAACCTATATTTAGACAGCGCCAAAGAGGACTATCCAGACAACAAAAACTATTAAAATAAAAAACATATATTCTTGAAGTTATCAGCCTCAATTAAAGTTTCCTGTCTGCCCTGCTTGTAGTATGTACCTCATTGCTTAGGGTGTGTGTCCTTTTTCTCATTTTATACAAATGTGAAAAATAGCACATTCTGTAATACAGACATAAGCCAAGAAATAGCCACCTAGGGTACGTAGATTTATTTGTTCCCCCCCTCCCTGGGGAAGATTGGGATTCCTATGGGGGTAGGACTCACCAGGAGTGGGTACCCTGTACCCCCCTAGCGTGTGCCCCAAAAGGCCTGCTTTCTCCATGGCAGCCATGTGGTTTCCCGGATAAATGCTGTGATACAGCGCCCTCTGCTGGAGGAGTAAGGAACAGTGTGTCAGTATCAGGGAATGCAGTGTTTCTAAGAGGCCGATGGCTGTAGCCTCCAGATAGCATCTGTGTGCAGAAGCCATGGCAGAAGCATCAAAACCGCACCAGTACCCATTTTTAAAAAAACTCACATTGAAAATAAAAACACACACACAAAAATGGCGGTAACCCTCTACATCAGGGAAAACCCGTTATTGAATATTACGCAATTGCCAAGCATGAAGTGGCCTACTATCAGCCTGCCACCAGCTGTCACTCTGCCAGAGTTTTGTAAAGTGCAAGCCAGTAGGGGGCAGCGGTGAGGCGAGGCAGAAAACTGCCAAGAGAAGCAAAACAGCCGTCGAATGGTGCTCCTGCTAGCGGACGACTGCGGCGCGGGTTTGCACCATGGCAGTAAGCCGACGGCTGTTGCATGCAGTGAATGTTCCTGCCGGGTACGAACATTCTTGGTTTGGTTTGGTACATACAGTATGTGTGTGAGGAAGACACAGAACTGGTGCAGTGTGGATGTTGAGCTGGAAAGGTTCTCAGGACTGTGATGCAGTGTGGATGTTGAGCTGGTAGTGTCCTCAGGACTGTGGTGCAGTGTGGATGTTGAGCAGGTAGTGTTCTCAGGACAGTGATGCAGTGTGGATGTTGAGTTGGTAGTGTTCTCAGGACAGTGATGCAGTGTGGATGTTGAGCTGGTAATGTTCTCAGGACTGTGATGCAGTGTGGATGTTGAGCTGGTAATGTTCTCAGGACTGTGATGCAGTGTGGATGTTGTGCTGGTAAGGTTCTCAGGACTGTGATGCTATGTGGATGTTGAGTTGGAAAGGTTCTCAGGAGGGTGAGCAGTGTGGATGTTGAGCTGGTAAGGTTCTCAGGACAGTGATGCAGTGTGTTTGTTGAGCTGGTAGTGTTCTCAGGACTGTGGTGCAGTGTGGATGTTGAGTTGGTAGTGTTCTCAGGACAGTGATGCAGTGTGGATGTTGAGTTGGTAAGGTTCTCAGGACAGTGATGCAGTGTGGTTGTTGAGCTGGTAGTGTTCTCAGGAGGGTGAGCAGTGTGGATGTTGAGCTGGTGAGGTTCTCAGGACAGTGATGCAGTGTGGATGTTGAGCTGGTAAGGTTCTCAGGACAGTGATGCAGTGTGGATGTTGAGCTGGTAGTGTTCTCAGGACTGTGGTGCAGTGTGGATGTTGAGTTGGAAAGGTTCTCAGGACTGTGGTGCAGTGTGGTTGTTGAGCTGGTAGTGTTCTCAGGACTGTGGTGCAGTGTGGATGTTGAGTTGGAAAGGTTCTCAGGACTGTGGTGCAGTGTGGTTGTTGAGCTGGTAGTGTTCTCAGGACAGTGATGCAGTGTGGTTGTTGAGCTGGTCGTGTTCTCAGGACTGTGGTGCAGTGTGGATGTTGAGCTGGTAGTGTTCTCAGGACTGTGATGCAGTGTGGATGTTGAGCTGGTAAGGTTCTCAGGACTGTGATGCAGTGTGGTTGTTGAGCTGGTAGTGTTCTCAGGAAGGTGAGCAGTATGGATGTTGAGCTGGTAGTGTTCTCAGGACTGTGGTGCAGTGTGGATGTTGAGTTGGTAGGGTTCTCAGGACTGTGGTGCAGTGTGGACGTTGAGTTGGTAGTGTTCTCAGGACTGTGATGCAGTGTGGATGTTGAGCTGGTAGTGTTCTCAGGACTGTGATGCAGTGTGGATGTTGAGTTGGAAAGGTTCTCAGGAGGGTGAGCAGTGTGGATGTTGAGCTGGTAGTGTTCTCAGGACTGTGGTGCAGTGTGGATGTTGAGCTGGTAGTGTTCTCAGGACTGTGGTGCAGTGTGGATGTTGAGCTGGTGAGGTTCTCAGGAGGGTGAGCAGTGTGGATGTTGAGCTGGAAAGGTTCTCAGGACTGTGGTGCAGTGTGGTTGTTGAGCTGGTAGTGTTCTCAGGACTGTGATGCTATGTGGATGTTGAGTTGGAAAGGTTCTCAGGAGGGTGAGCAGTGTGGTTGTTGAGTTGGTAAGGTTCTCAGGAGGGTGAGCAGTGTGGTTGTTGAGTTGGTAAGGTTCTCAGGAGGGTGTGCAGTGTGGATGTTGAGTTGGTAAGGTTCAGCACCACATGCCCCCATTAGCACTGCTCAGCTGGGAGCCGCATGCCCTTACCGCGGTGCTGAGGTTGGCGCGGCTGTCCCCTGGAGGAGGCTGCGCCTCCATTCGCCGGTTTGCAGGGCCTAGGCTCAGGTTGCCATGGGAGTACAATGAGCAGCCAATACCTGCAGGGGAACAAAGACAGACAGGAAGCACGGAACAGGAAGTGAATACAATACTATTTCTGTCCTGATTTGCAGAAGAGGCCACTTGTTTTTAGTTCTCTAAAGATTACTGCTACTTGGAATTCCCTCTCTCTCACACACACACACACACACGCACTTACAGATACACACACTCCTTTCTAATTTGTCGTTTGAGCATTCAGTATTAATGGAGCCACTTTTAAAAGCCCTGACATATATGTATGTCGGCAAGGTAATTATTTTTTTTATTTGTACTGTTTAGTTGTTTTTTGTGAATAAACAGATTTCATATTTTACCCCTACTGTAAGTTTCTCTCTCTCTCTCTCTCTCTCCATCTTGCTTTTTTATGTTTTGTCTTTCTTACTTTAACTTTTTATTTTTATTGTGACCTTCTCTTTTTACATTTTCTTTTCTTATTTGTTTAAATAGTGGGGATTTTTATATTTTATTATTAATGAAGAGAACTTAGAAGTGAAGTCTCTCTCTCTCAGTCCTATTTGTCTAATATTGAGCTGCCATAACAATACAATATTTTTATTTCTCTGGTTGTTTTTTTAATTGATGCGGAAAATATGCAGTTTTTTTTTGTTTTCAATTATCACCCCCTCTCAGTTTCAATTAAATTCAATATGCTTTATTGGCATGAAATACATCTCACACATTTACTCATTTAATGAGTCTCCCTCTCTCTCCCTCTGTCTCTCGCTCGCTCTCTCTCTCCCTCCCCCCCCCCCCCCCCCCCCCTTTCTCTCTGTCTCGTTCTCTGGGCAGGAGGGCACTTCCTGCCCTGTTGGGCTCTTCCTGTGTCCTCGTTCGGCCGAAGCGACGCACTACCGGCTTCATCACGGACGCCTATTTTAAGCCCCTTGCGCCTCTTCCTCTCGTCCCTTCCTCGCACCTCAGCTGCGGAGGGCGCGAGGAACGGACACGAGGACAGCGGAATCGAACGTCCCGGCTCTCTGTCGAGCATCAGTCTGAAGCAACGGCAGCTCCATTAGAGAGAGGTATCACTGCATCTGCAGGGGTTTTTTTTTTCCTGGTCTCCTTTCAGTCAGCAGTAAATTCAGGTCTTGGAAACACGACGAGGACTCATTAGCCAACCAATTGATTGAAAATAATTACATAGCGGCTCAAACACAGCCAAAGCTCACTGGGGCCCTCCAGGTGTGGCGTCTGGCGTCCGTGCTACATGCCAACCGATTGCTGCTTTCCTTCCTTTTTTGTGTATTCTCCAGTCTCAACAAATGTTCTCAGCATGCAAAAATGCCAAGTTACTCACGCTTACAAACCACCGTCTGTAAGTCTTTTACCCCTTTCACACAGAAGAGAAAAAGGAGTTTTCGAGACGGCTTCGATACCGTACTTATGTCTGTGTGAACACGTTGCGACGGCTTTTAAAATACCGCATAGAAAAATGCCTCTCCCGGTGTTTTCGAGGCGCCTCGACTACCGCCGCATTTCTCCTGTGGGAACGGAAAGCAGCATCGAGGACTGCTTTCTGGGCGGCGTTCGAATTACGTTACAGATCTGCGTTCACGCGCACCTACCTCTCAACCGAAAAAATGGCGTAGAGAGGAAATACCTGGACCCACAAAGAAGTGGAAATATTATTACAGTTGAGAAGCGAGGAAGAAAGTGCCACACAGATCGTGTACCGCTGCACCCAAATACCGGTTGACACACGTATTTCATTTCTCTCCTTTGATTTCTTTTGAAGACATTGAAACTATTTTTGATTTCGCCCACGCCTACGGTCCGACTCGTATGCGCTTTGTAGCGCACACAGACGTAGCAGATAGTTACATTGTAAATGCACTGAGAACGAGAAAACTAATAACATAAAAACTACAACCACTCGCACTTCAAAACGTAACGTTTGTTTGTTTGTTTGATTGTTTTGCCGGAAATTTCAAGAAGATTGCAACGAAAATAAATAACAAGTAACGTTATAGCTTTGGGCCCACATCAAGTGTGATACTATGGTAACGGAACGTAAACAATTCATTCATGGGGCGACATAGCTCAGGAGGTAAGACCGATTGTCTGGCAGTTGGAGGGTTGCCGGTTCAAACCCCGCCCTGGGCGTGACGAAGTGTCCTTGAGCAAGACACCTAACCCCTAACTGCTCTGGCAAATGAGAGGCATCAATTGTAAAGCGCTTTGGATAAAAGCGCTATATAAATGCAGTCCATTTACCATTTACCATTCACAAGAGTTGAGTTGAGTTCTACTGTGTGTGAAAGGTAAAGACGGCTCGAATACCGCATTACAAATTCTGTGGGAAAGGGAACCTGTTTCCGCATCAGAGGCGGCTCAGATGCGGTGTTCGCTGTGTGAAAGGGGCTTTTGATTAAAAACCGGGAAAATCTAGCCCTGACTTCAAAAGGAGAAAATGCAAAATAAACCAAGTTTGGGGCATTATTGTGTGAACATGTGAAGTTGTTTCTGAATTCTGTGTGTTTCTATGAGGTCAGAAGGTACAGGAGTTAATATTCTTAAGGGCTGAGAGTCTGTGGTCAGTGTGGTTATTTCTGTAGGGAACCCAGAAAAGTGCCAAACTCTCGGTGCTGTAAAGGTATGGGGCATGCCGGCCCGCCAAGGTGTAACTTGGCGGATGGTATGCCTGCCATCCCAGTGCAAGCGGAGTGTCTTACCTGAGTGGGACGGCATGAGCGTGGGGTGGGCCTGGGCCCCGGTGGGGGTTGAGGAGCCCAGTTTGGAGGCGGGGGGTTTGTGGAGGTGCGGGGGTCTGTGGGGCAGCAGGCCAGGTTTGGGGGAGTGGCCCCTGGCCGACCAGTTCTCACAGACCCCCCCAGAGTACGGGGGGTCAACAGGAAATGGAGAGGGAGCCTGAGAGAGAAAGGAACAGCAGGGAGATGATCAGCCACTAAGAGAGGAAGGAACAGCAGGGAGAAGATCAGTCACTAAGAGAGGAAGGAACAGCAGGGAGAAGATCAGTCACTAAGAGAGGAATGAACAGCTGGGAGAAGATCAGTCACTAAGAGAGGAAGGAACAGCAGGGAGAAGATCAGTCACTAAGAGAGGAATGAACAGCTGGGAGAAGATCAGTCACTATGAGACACAGTTTCGTACGTAGTATCGTTGCCGTGCAACAGAAAATCCCATGCCAGTGCTGAGCTGAGGGATCCTCTCTGCTGCCCCCTGCAGGCTGTCGATCCGGTCCAGATCCTGTCCGTCCAGCCTCTTCCGGTGCAGAGTCTGCCGGGCAGAGGAGCAGAGGGAGGCTTCACAACCACTAAAAACCTGCCTTATGAACCAGTCACTGGCATTGCACCAGCCTATCAACACATCAGGTGAGTGCAGACACTGTGGTTCAGTGCAGTGGGCTGCAGTGTGGTACAGTGGGGTACAGTGGGGCACAGTGGGGCGCAGTGGGGTAGAGTGTAGTGCAGTGGGGCGCAGTGGGGTACAGTGTAGTGCAGTGGGGTACAGTGGGGCGCAGTATAGTGCAGTGGGGTGCAGTAGGGTACAGTGTAGTGCAGTGGGGCGCAGTGTAGTGCAGTGGGGCGCAGTGGTGTACAGTGGGGCGCAGTGGAGCGCAGTGTAGTGCAGTGGTGTACAGTGTAGTGCAGTGGGGCGCAGTGCAGTGGAGCGCAGTGTAGTGCAGTGGTGTACAGTGTAGTGCAGTGGGGCATAGTGCAGTGGGGTACAGTGTAGCGCAGTGGGGCAGAGTGGGGTGCAATGGTGTACAGTGTAGTGCAGTGGAGCGCAGTGGGGCGCAGTGCAGTGCAGTGGGGCGCAGTGTAGCACGGCGCCGTACAGTACCTCCTGTATGTCGGCGTTGGTCCGGCTCTCGTGCGGCTCGCTGTACTCGGTGTACTTGAGCAGCACCTTGTCCATGTCGGTGCTGGCGTACTGGAACAGCCTGTTGGAGCCGTTGAAGATGATGAGCGCGATCTCGCAGTCGCACAGCACGCTCAGCTCGTAGGCCTTCTTCATCAGCCCGAACTTCCTCTTGGTGAACGTCACCTGACCAGAGCGAAGACACAGGAAAAAAAACACTCCTGTTCTAATTAAGAGCGACAAAAAAAAACCGGTGCCCTTACGCTGAATGTATTTTAAAGATGATTTGACCTTTTGATTGAACCGTCCACTTCGTCTTTAGAGCGTAAGTGTGGCTGAGCTTCCACACGCAGCGCTTGATTGCTCTCCGCACTAAAGAGAACGCGCCGTCTTCGTTTATCGTCTTTAAAACCGCTCACAGTGTAAAATGTGCTAGAAGTGCGGGTTCACACCAGGGCAGCAAACGTTTCGGCCACAAGGGGCCTTCCTCGGTGTCTGGAGAGCACACGAGCGTCTGAGGTCTGCGCTAAATATATTTGTGCAAAGAACAATCAGTAGCAGTCAACATAGATGGACAGGTGCAATTTGTCGGAGATAATTACTGAGACATAGCATCATGTTAAATGAAGCTGCAGGCTGTAGACTTTAATAATTTAGACTCTTACGCACTTTTCTACACTCATATTCCGACTCCGTGCCCAGATCATGCAGCCGGTTGGGCTCTGGGAGCCTTTCACATTTCTGACACCAAATATGATGATATTCCATCCTCCTTCCTCCATGACGGGGGCAAGCTGAAGCACACTGCTGAATTTCCATTGGATGGTGACATACCTTTAATATTAGGCAGCGGTTTGGCTTTTAAAAAAAAGTGTAGGTGAATTATTTTTTTCTATGTGTAAGAATGCTGAAATTTTGTCAGGGTATTTGCGAACGCATGTATAGGCTTCCATTTGGTTAAATAACGAATCTAATGCAAGAATACTAAACTAAACTCATACAAATACGCGCACACACACACATGCACTATAACTGGCACTTTTGAGAAAACCACAGGATGTTACACCATTGTGACCTCACCACCCACCCAACCCCTGCCCCCCCCCACCCCCACACCCCCCCCACCCCCATGGACCAGTAAACTGGGGGATTTCCAAACCACCACTACAGTTGGGAAGGGATCCTCACAAAAAAGTGCCGCTTGCAAGAATTTAAAATGACAAGTGTGGAATAGACGTAATATGCAGAGAGCACACATTTATGAATATTGCATTTCCCCAGCCGAATCTGCGCCTCACACGGGCACTTCATACACACAGGTGTGCACATGAGAAATTACTGAAAGGCATTTGGTGTGCAACGTTTGAAAGAGATGAACTTGTGCGCACGCTCGAACCTCAGACATAACGAGCTAACCTCCTTCGGCGTGCTCATGAAACAGAGAGTGAGAGAAAGAGAGAGACGGAAAGAGCGATGAGCGAAGGAAGAGTGACGAGTAGTTGACCTCCTCACCTGTCGGTTGCGCTGGTCCATGATCTGAGAGATCTGTATCTTTCTCCTCCCCATCGCTCTTCCCTGTAAGGCCGCTGGATCAGAGGAAGGGGAAGTTTTTAATGTTTAACATTTCACGCTGGACACTCTGCAGCCTCTACAGTCTTTATTTATTTATTTTTTTATCTCTTTTTAACGGACAGACTTACGCCGCGCCTGGACCCCCCACCGCCCCCGCCGCGCCTGGACCCCCCCACCGTCCCCGCTGCGCTTCCCCAAAACCCGGTTTCCCCGAAATGAGACGTAAGCCCTGTCCCCATCGGCACCTGGGTCAGATAATCACGGGACTACATCCGAACCCAATTTCACAGGCGCAACGGGGGCGCAACAGGCTGCAGGTCCCAGACGAGTCCCCCCCCCCCCCCCGCCTATACTGTCTAACTTTTCGTGCTGCGGCCTTCTTGTAAAAGAGATTTTTGAATCTCAACGGGACTAACCTGGTTAAATAAAGGTTTATTAATAATAATAATAATAATAATAATAATAATAATAAATAAATAAACTGCCGGCTGTGGGCGGGCGAGGGAGCTCACAGGCGATGGCGGAGAGGAACGCGGTTTTTTTTTTAGACGAAAACGCTGGAAACCAGCCACCTTCTGCGGTTCCGTCGGCCCATCTGCAGCTCTGAGACTGTTCCCACGGGTGAGAGACGGACCAGACCCTGGCTGTGCAGAACAGGAACAGGACCGCGCACTTTAAAAAATTATTATTATTATTTAGTTTAAATCGATTCGTTTCAGTCGGATAAACCTAAAAATTTTTTTTTTTTTTACCACGTATATATTACCATATATATAAACAATATATATATATTTTATACATTTTAGGTTAATTCAAATTAATCTCAATTAAGAAAACCTAAAAAATATATAGGCATAACAAACAGCAGTAAAATTTTAGGTTAATCCAGTGAAGCATGTTTTTCAGGGTCGGTGTGTGTTAAGTCTGTGATGAGTGTTTGTGCTCAGTATGTGTGTCAGTCTGTGTTAAGTAACCTACCAGTGCATTTTAGCGCTTTTCTATGAGTTAGTTGATTTTTCTGCGTCTTCCCATTTTGGAATTCATTTCAGAATGACCTTAGCTTTTTAAAATGCACTTTAATCTGTTTATTCAGTTTGATGTTACCTGAGGCAAGTCAGGTAAAGTGCCTTTTATTAACGAGAGAACCGGAGCAAGGCAGTAGTTCAGATTGTGTACATTTGAACCATGTACTGTATTTGCGAAGATGTATTCCATGTGCAATATGGGTAATTCACCTCTTTTTTTTTTTTTTGGTTTATATCTCTGTGACACCCGAAAAACAACCTTGGTCTTACATGCCTTTGATTCTATTTTATCAAAAAAAAAACACATTTTCAACCTTCAAAAAGTTCCTCACGCATACTAAGCGTGAAAAGTCATTAATTAAAGTTCGCGAATGCTAAGCCTGCCCGCTAAAGGGGCTGACATCAAAATTAGGCCAAGCTACAACAAACAATACTGGCTATCTTAGCTCGTACAAATTAAACAAGCTCTGTTCCGGAGCAGTGGTACCCAGCGTTTCCTAAATTATTTCACGTAACTCCGTCCTGTGTTTTTTCTCGCCTTGCCGTCTGAAGAGAATGTGATCATTCAAGCGTTATGTGTCGCGTGAAAGTGTCAAAGGCTATCTTGGTACCTGTGGATGTAGGGCGTAAGATGGATGCACCGTAAAACAAACTCAGCCCTGGTTAACTTAGCTGATGTTCCCTGAACTGATTCATGGGGAACAATCCCATGCTGTCCGAAGCGAATGAGATCATTCAAACTTTGTGTCAAATAATAAAAAATTGCCTCACGGATGAAGACATTTAAATTAATGTCTTAAATGGCGGATGAAAACTTTTATCAAGTTTATAAAGTTAATTTTACAAAATAGAAGTTCTTGTGTATTTGCAACTTAAAATAAATGGTAAAATAGATACTGTACATACGTAGATGAATAGACACAATACTGCATTATCCCCAGGGGGACATTTTTCTAGCAGCATGTAATATTCACATTTACATTTACAAACAGACATTTATACAAATAATCATTTACTCTAGAGGAAGGGGGGAGGAATGAATAAATACAGATACAAGACTAATATTTAGGCCTATTAGGTAAATATTTAGTATTAAAAACAGATGCAAGCATATGTTCGCCCCATTAAAGTACGGTTTGTTTGTGGGTCAGTCTAGCCAAGTGTAGGTATTATAGTATTTTCCTTTACAATGTGAAATTATGAAAACTCTTATTTGTTAACTCAATTTTTATTCCCCGGAGTTTCTGCCTCTACTACGTGGCCTGGCAGGCTATTCCACACATTGACCACTCTCTGCGTGAAAAAATGCCTCCTAATGCCTGTGCATGATTGACCTTTTTGCTAAGTTTCATTAATGCCACCCCGTTCTACTAACAGAGCTCAACCTGAAGTTCATTTTGTTAATCCCCTTCATGAATTTAAAGGCCTCAATCAAATCGGCGCTAAGTCTGCTTTTACTGAGATTTAAGAGATTAAGCATCTGAAGTTTTTCCTCGTAGCATTTTTCTATATTCATGATGTGCTTTTCATGCACCCAAAGCACTGGATGCAGACAATTGTTCAAACGTATAATGTAGTAATAAAAAAAATAGTAACGCATCTGAATTGCAGATTATTTCCACTGTAAACGATTGACATTTGACACTTTCATGTGACACATAACGTTTGAATGACCACATTCTCTTCAGATGGTAATCCAGTAAATAAATGCAGGAAAGTAGGCGAGAATACCGTATTTCGTATTTCATGTGAAATGTGTGCAAACGTTTACGCCGTTTAAACCGATCATATAGGCCCAACATCATAAATACAATAGGCCTATTTTTAACTGAAATCACTGTTGGGCTACCAGTTTTTTTTCTTTCGTCTACTTCACTCTTGTTGCAGTCAGCTTGTGCAAGATATCGTATTAAGCCAGGGCTAATTATGCCTCTATGTCAACGTTCCGAAAATACCACCAGACCTTAACTC
Organism: Anguilla anguilla; assembly: GCF_013347855.1. Lineage (NCBI taxonomy): Eukaryota > Metazoa > Chordata > Actinopteri > Anguilliformes > Anguillidae > Anguilla > Anguilla anguilla. The sequence goes on from NC_049206.1 coordinate 3,858,779, forward strand.
ATTACAGTGCTATTGCGCCGTTATTAGTATCCCTTATTATTAGCACGCACGCGCCATGCGCCTCACTTAAAGCGTACGTAACCCTGAGTAATTGATCGGTGGGGTATAACTGATGCAATTAATACGGCGGTTATTTATTCTTTAAGAAAAAAATCTATGGCAAAATGACTACATTCTGAGATTTTGTCTTTAATAACCAATAGCAATCAAAATGTTGCCACAGTTAGAAAATTAACGCAACATAAAATATTTTCCAAATGCATGTGTGTATAAAAACGGTTAATCACGCGTGTTCTTGCACTCTACGAGCACTTAGCCTAATTAAATACTTGGTAAAATAACATGTTGTTAAATAAAGTCTGAACAGAAAGGGCATTTAATAAATATGATATTAACTGGTGGTTTTGTAATAAATACAATATATAATTTAACACACTGCAATGGATAGGCCTTTCTTTTAATTGGCTACAATTTAAGAGAATATTCATTAATTTCACATCTGGTTAGCCAAGCTTTAGTGACATAGGGCAACGGTTTTCTTAAAGACCAACATGTCTGCTCAACAGAACTTTACACATATAGCACACAATAAACTTTAAATATAACCCCTACACACACACACACACACTCACACTCACACACACACACAGACACACTACAGAGAGCTGGGCGCTCTTCTCTTTGTGGTTTTGTATATTTTTTTGCACCAGAAACACACCTCCCTTGTTCACAGTCAGAGAGCGGCCAATTTTGGATGGCACTCACCACAGGCAGCCGCGGCCCCTTTTTAGTTTCGTACACACAGACGACTTCAACTGCCCAAAAAATAGAATAATAACACAAAAATGCAGTCACATCACGTTGATTAAAATGTATGTTAATTATCTTCCCCCTAGTTGCCTTCCGTCGTCTTGTGCAGCAGACTGAGCTATCAGCACCTATGTTTGAAATTACTGCGAAAATATACACGATTCTTTTAAGACTACAGCGATAGTAACGTGTCTGTTTAGGTTTGCATCTTTGGCACGAGCTCCACTGCGATGCCCTGCGAAAATAGCTTCGTCAAAATGTTCCAACAAGACAAACTGTTAAATATTACGATCGACACCGTTGGGCTGATAAAACCAAATTGGCAAATAAATGAAATGACCTAAAATGTAAATAATCAATGGATAAAAAGACAGACATTGACGAGAATAAGTTTTTGTTGTTTACTATATTTAGTCCACGCTCACTGGTTGAGAAGATTATGCAGCGCGTTGTTGCTTGTTAAATATAATGACCCCTGAGAGGCCAGTGGCGCACACCGTTCAGACATGATCTCAAGGTTTCGCGAAGCCGTAGGCTACATGTACGCATTCATTTTTAGCACCGGCATGACGGCAGTTTGCTCATGTATAAGCGTCGCGTGCTTATGTTCTTTAACCGACACATTAACGAAAATAAGCACGGCAACGCCCCGAGCTACATTAAGCAAGCACGTTGACAGACCCTTCCCAGAATATCTTAGTCGAAATAGTTATTTATGTTACAAAAGTTCTTTTTTTTATTCAAGTAATGAGACGTTTAATAATTAGAAATAGGCTGGTTGCTAATAGGCTACACTTATATTTCGCTACGACAGGAGGGGATACACATATCACTGCACCGGTAGTTAATTCAATCAATAACAGTTCCCACTTGGAATGGACAGTTCTGCGCTTACACTTTGTTTTAAAGCGCCATTGAATTACGTGCTGAGAGCATTTCACTTTGAACGTCAAATAAATGCAAATTTTCCATTGCCCTGCGAAATGCGTACCCAATTGCTTCATCGAGACGTGAAAACTCATGCTGCCTGAAGTAATGCGTGTTTTGCGATTCTTTGTTTTGCAGCGTATTTTGTCACTCGACGCGGTGTGCGTAACTGCGTATTTCAAAGTGGGTTGGCTGGTGCAACAGGGCTTATGCCTGCACAGTCCAATGTGTTCACAGTGCACCATGCGTAGCCTTTCTCCAGCAAATTATCACGTCTGTAACTAGTTCTTAAAGTTAGTGTCAGGTTAACCCAGCCTGCAGCTGCTGAGCCTCGCTAAACCAAGCAAGGTGTGACAAGTCGAACAACGAAAACACCGCCTCACCTGTCCACAGCGAAACGTCTTGCTGTCAGCCCGCGAGGTTCTCGGTTATAGCCTAGGCTTGTCTTGGTTGACTTAACAGTTTAATCGACTAAACAATAAAGAGAAAAAATCACTCCAATGTGCCTTGGGCTATGCATATAGAAACCCCGTCTGTCACCCATTTAATTTCCCTGCGTGGTATCAGAAATCTAAAGAAAGCTGTTACTTTCACATGAGCTAAATCGAGCCACAGAGTTGCTCACTCTTTTAGCACAAGCCGCTACGGTGCAGGAGTGCAATACTCTTAAGGATTAGCATAGAACGCCCATCTTTATTTACCATTGTCTGCTCCGCCCCTTTGGTGACGTTGTGGTTGTGTTATAATTATATACGAGCTTGGTTCACTGTCGGATGCGGATGAACATAAAGCGAGTGATGCTGTTTTTTTTTTCTGAGCGCAAACTGAATGCGTAATCGATTCACTCGTCATTGTCCACTTGGTCCCTACCGCACGTACACAACGCTGATGAAGGTGTGAGCTTTGTACAGTAGGCTATGTGCGCCTGATGTACAACTTTAGAGTCCCGTCACTTCATTGTAGATTGAAGGTCGATTAATTGAAGATTAAAATTTGAAGATCTGCTTTGTTGCAAAAATAACACTAAAAAAGCGAAATTTTAAATTGGGCTTATTGTGTCACCCTCTTGACTCTCTGTCCAAAATAGTAATAATAATAATAATAATAAAATTATTCTTAGAGCTCTCTTAAGTACACCAGAGAAGTGAATAAAAATTTTTTTTAAAGGATATGAACAGTGGATTGCCCCGGTCTCTTGCAAAGCATTTCTGTACTTGGCATCATATATGCATACGCTTGTGGTGTTGTAAGCTCACAGTTCTTGCTGTCGAAGCTGTGCTCTTTCTAGATTAGTTATGCTCTCCTGAGGAGTTTGACTACGCACAGTGATCAGCCTGGGAATCTTCACAATGTTCTTGTTCTGTCAACACAGAAATGAGATGTATCAAAAGGTCATTTCCGGCACCCTCTATCTCTGCTTAGTGCTCGAATAAAAATGCAGCAGTATGCTTTTCTTTTTATTTTGTCGAAGCCATTTCTCCTTTTCTTCTTCTCTTAAAAACACACAGGTCTGTAAAGGAGGAGGAGAAAAACGAGGGGGGAGGTCGGGGTAAATGTCACCGTGCCTGATCAAACTGACTCTTTGAGATAAGTTTAGGTCAGGCCCTGCATCCGTTTGGTCATACACATGGCATTTTCCACTTACCACAGGTCTGAGACAAGCTTCTGCACAACCAAGTCCTTTGGTAGTGAATTATAAGACTATGAATTACAGAACTATAAGATTCATAATTGGTAGTGGCACAGCACAATATACATTACATTACATTACATTTATTCAGCAGACGCTTTTATCCAAAGCGACGTACAAAAGTGCGAATCATGGTCATTGGACAACTACAAAACACAGGTTCAGTAAGGTACGATACTCATTTCGCACAGCTATTTCTAGCCAAGAACACAGTTCAGTTCACGCAGTGAATTACCAATTACCGGACGTTTTCTCTCAGTTTTGTAACTGATAATGCAGGCCGTTCTGCACTACCGGCCACATACACTGTAAAAAAAAAAAAAAACAATAAATAAAAAACAAAAAGGACGGCCATGTCTTTTAAGACCATACAGACGAGAAATGTACGACGTTGCAAGAAAATAGAATAAAACGAAGAACCGATCGGGAAGTGAAGGTGTTAACTGGGGTCAACATCTCCCCCTCTGTTCAGCAAGCACTGCTTGTGAGTTTACATGCGTCCATAACTCTAATTTTTCTTTGCGACAGTTGATTAGCAACCCCCCCCCCTAACCCTAACCCCCCCCCCCCCCCCCCCCCCACACACACACACACACTGCACGTCTGGCGGATTCGTGCGCTATTTTTACAGGTGTACTTGTGGTGAATTTCTCGTTTTCAAGCGGAGCGTACGTTTAAGAGCCTATTAAAAGCCTGTGAACAGGGTTGTTTGAGAGCGCTACGTTTGTGTGAGTGCGCTGGGGAATGGCCTTCCAGATGTGTCTTTCTTGACTTCTTTTCTTTTCTTGAGGCCTGGCCAGACGAACGGATTTCTCTTTTTCAGATGTGTGAAAAAAAGTCATGAAAGGACAGATGAGAGCAGAGCTTTGCCCCTAAATGACTTTCGGCGAGAGCCTCATTCAACCGAAGGGCGCCCAAATTCAGACGCTGCGGCTAACGTCGATCACCGAGGAACTGCATTTAGTAGAATGCATCCTCATTGCGCATATGAACCACGGCAGACTGTTCACTGGAAACAGTGTGTCCTAAAGCATTGTGGGTATGGTTGTCGGGGGGGGGGGGGGGTTATGGGATTATATTACCTGCCTGATATTCTGTGTAACAGTGAAGATGGAGGGAGGGCTTGGAGATGAAGAGAGATCTGGGTACTGCATAGGCCGTTGGAGTAAAACGGAAGTCACTGTCGTGCCCATGGAACCAACTTTAAATGATGCATGCTGTATGACTCTTCTCATTTCTTTTATTTGACCTTCTCTTCTCTTTTCTTCACTCCTGGTCCTGCCTCCTAGTTTGACTTACTCTCTGACCTAGCCTATGCTTACTGTATGAACTGGACTTAATGAGCTCATGGCTATGTATAACTGTTACATAATGAGCATTGTATCTTATCGGACCTGTGTTCTGTAGTTGTTCCGATGACCTTTGATATGCACTTATTGCATTTCACTTTGGATGAAAGCATCTGCCAAATAAATGTAATGTAATGTAAGGCTTCTCATCTCTTCCTCATCTCTCCTTCTTGGTCTCACATCTCTCTCGCAGCTGCGTCAAGTGGAATTGGCGTGTTTGCTCGCCAGGTTCACTCCAAGATGAGGTATGGCATCCTGGCCAGGTAGTCACACCTGTGTCGAGAGGGCTGCGGGTTCAAGTCCAGAGTGGGACACTGTCACCGTATTCTTAAGGCAAGGCGTTCATTCACTGTAAAGGCCAACGGCCCTCTTTAGTCACAGTTATTCATTTATACTCTTCAATGTGTCATGCTGATTTTTTTTTGGATAGCAAACCCCTCAACTCCTTTCGCTTTCAAAATGTGAACTCCGAAATCGTTCGCCGCCTCGGCTATTTGTGAATCGTCAAAGCCAAAAGAACGTCCACTCACTTCAATTTAGCAAGTTGTCTGGCAAATAAAAATAAAGGTGGGGGAAACGCCTCGGAATCGTACGAGAAGCAGAAAGGAAGTGAGGAAACATGAGGTAACGGTTCGTTTCGGTATTTCCGCGTGTGGTGTCACCGTAGATGTATGCAAAGCGAGGTGCCGAGGAAGCTTGGCGTCCTTCGTTAAGCCAAAGTATAATACCATTCAGATGACTAAGTTAGGATAACTGAAGGATATAAAAAAAAGTTTAGTCCTCTCAGCTTAAAATGGCAGTTGATATGTACGCGTCAAGGTCGCTTGAACTTAAAATGGTTGAGTTGAAATGGCGCAGAAAAGTAAAGTATGTTTATTTGACCCGTGCAGCTATTTTTTATTTCGTATGAATAATGTGAATAAATAAATCGGAGAATCAAGTTGAAATAGCAAGCGATCGTTCGTCACATTAAGAACTCAAAACGCAGCAGTGAAAACTTCTTTTTAATCACGACGGCTTTTTCAGCTTGATTGAAAAAAAAAAAGTGGAAACGAAGGTTATTTTAAAGCAGCAGGGGGTCGAATGCTTTCAAGTTAAACAAGTTTGACATTTTTTGTCGCAGTGTTCTTGAGAATAATTACTTGATTGTATTTTTACTTGAATATGCGACTGCATATATGCACTCAGAATGTGTCTCTGGAAGAGGGTGAGCATAAAATCGGACAAGAACAGTTTTTTTGTTTTTTTTGTTATGCCTTTTAATTTAGCTTAATTAAGTTCTGGGTCTTACCGACCGTATAAAAAGCTGAAGTCTGTCTTACCGAGCGCCGTCCGAGAGATCTTTGGGCCTTCGAAGAATTGTGTAGCAGCAGACAAGATTATGTGTGAGAACTGTGGGCTAATTCAGGGGCTCTTTGCACTACCATGACCATAATGTCCTGATGAACACATTGAGGACTCTGAAGTGAAAGGGGTTTTTTTTTTTTTTTTTTTGTAGCGACAAAAGTCTGTTCTCATGGCAACAGCTGTCATAGGAACAAGTGTATTAAGAGGCCTGTTGCTTGCATCAGGTTGAGTCCTGGTTGCATCCCCCCCCCCCTCCCCCCCCCTTTAAATGATTTGCCCGTGTGAATGCAGGTGAGTCTGCAGGCGAGGCTGTTGTCGGACGATGGTCGTCTGTGATTGGTGCATTCCCGGGGGGTGTGGCCTGTTCCTTCATGCCCCTCCCACAGTGCAGGGTGCTAATGTTCCTGCTCACACGCGTGTGCGGTATGTCAGGCGCCTCGTTCGGCACGCAGAGGGGCATTGTGGGACCTTCCTTGGCGGCGCCCGCCGTGCGGTCTGATGCAACGGTCGGCAACTCGGCGGCAGCCCGCTGAAACGCCATCGCCAACGTGTCGCCACAGCAGGTGTGATGGGCTGGTTACGCCTCATACACCCCCCCCCCCAACACCCCAACCGCCCCACCCCCCCTACGCACTCAGCCTCACAGGACAGGCTGGGGTGAGCACTGCAATCCAGAGCAATAACCTCCCCCCCACCACCACAACATCAGGGGTCCTGTAAGGGGGGGAGGCAGAGGTCGTAAAACTTTATTCGTATTTAGGCTCCTTTGTGGAGGAACCCTGTCTATCTGCTGCAGGGTTCTCTGTCGGGCAAAATAGCTGAGTCTGGAAGCTTTCACACATTTTTCACACCCACCGTCGAGAGTTCCGTAAAGAACTAAAAAAAAAAACAACGGTTCCCCTATGAAGATTAGCCCTTTTTTTTCTGAGAGCGTATGCTGGCTGTCTCAGCATAGTTACCAAGAACTTTGCCAGAGTCCTACCAAGGATCAACAGGGGCAATAACAACGGGAGCCGGGATGATTCTAAGGGCCCGGACTGACAGGGGCCCTCAAAAAAAATGGTTCTTAAGGCAGAACTGTTCTGTCCATTTTCGTCAACTTTTTCCACTGAATGCTTTCGTCCTGCTCGCATGGACACGTCAGTACACAATCAAGGGTCTGGCGTTTCATTCACCTCTAAACACTGTTAATTCAGCTCTTAACAGATAACATTTGGTGGATGTATAAGATAAGCTAAAATAAGATATACTTTTATTGAACCCCGTGGGATAATTTGTCCTCTGCATTTGACCCATCCTAGTTACCTAGGAGCAGTGGGCAGCCGCAGTGCAGCGCCCGGGGACCAGCTCCAGCTCTGAGGCCAGTGCCTTGGTCAAGGGCACCTGCAGGAGCGCACCTAACATGCATGTCTTTGAATGTGGGAGGAAACCGGAGTACCCAGAAGTAAACCCACGCAAAACACCGGGAGAACATTCAAGCTCCACTGTTGTTGAATTACCACTGTTAGAGCTGAATTACTACTGTTAGAGTTGAACTAACACCGTTAGAGATGAATTAACACCGGACATTTTACTGTGTGTGGTCTCCGTGCGCAGAAACGAGTGCTTGAGAAATTACCCACTTTCCCCTCCTCCGAAACCTCTCACTTCTGTTTTGCTCAGCTTCGGAGTGCGTAGTGTCAGAAATAAACGCGGGCTCGCCAGCGCGAGGAGCGGGTGTGAACGCGGTCCTGCGCCGCGTCTTTATCTTATTTATATATTTTTTTTTAGCCGCAAGCTTGTCAGCCGCACTGCAGTTTTAGAGCGTTAGGCCCACAGATTGTGCCGCTGCCAGTAAGCGCTTCACCAGATCCGCGCACAGCACGTAAAATCGCAACTGTCAGACCACGTTAACTGACGCAAGCGGATCCCGCATGCAGTCTCAATTACCTAGGAGCCCTTTAACCCTATAAGGTGGAGGCTTTTACAAATACAGTATGTAGTTAGAACGTTCCTAACTGGCCGTTCTAATTCTTGCGTAACAATCACTTGGTAATTGAAAGCAGTGTTCAGAATTATAGAACACCGACTAAGAATTTTGAAACAAACATTCTAAAAAACCGTGCTCTTCAAAGGATAAAAATAATCAATGGGTGGGCAAAGAAGGAATTAGATTTTTAAAATCATTTTGAAATCATCAGTAGTTTGGCAAAACGTAATCTCTCTAACCATTCGACAACCTGACACTGGCAGGATTGTTTCATCACACCCAACGATCATTCTGTTGATGTGACAGACAGGACGAGTGAGACAGCTAGAATATACCAATGTCACTGTGAAAACCATCCCCCCTGGTGAGCATGATCTCAATTTTGACGAGAGGTGACCGTCAGAGCTCTTCACGAGCTAGCCAACGTTAAATCGTTGTGCTAAAATGTTGAATGGTGCTGATGTTGAACTGATGATATATAGTGCCCACACTTGTAAAGCACCAGCATTCACTAGTTATTCACAATACAAAATAATTAGGTTCTTATTTGCAGGCGTCATCACCGTCATAGGTGACACACCTGGTTGCTGACCTCCAGCAACACCTTTTCCCACGTTTGCACTCCAGCGAATCTAGAAGGTTGCCCGCTTTCTCCCAGGTGCGTGGCAAACAGTAGGTGGTGGTGCGTGCCTTTTCGGTTTTTAATTTTTAATTTTTAAATATTCATCGATATATATAATTTGTTATTACAGGCATTTGGTCAATGCCAGCAAACTACTGCAGATGGCAATGTTGTATAGTACTTCATACTATTTTTTCCCCCCTTTTTAAAAAATCAAAGGCCATTGAAGGTCGTCCGATAAAGGGCGCGTGAGTTGTTCATAAACATGTATGAGGTCGGCGGAACTGATAAATGGGCGTTTTGTTCCTGCTATTTTGTTACTGGGTTGGTTGAAGGGCGCATAAATCCGCTGTTTTAAATCCCGGTAGTGAATTTACTCCCGACGCCCGAACAGCACGCGCCTCGCTGCTGCAGAGAACGTAAACAGCAAAGTAGGCTGAGAATAGTAAACCGCTTTTTGACAGCCGCCGAAACTTCCCCGCTTCGCCCGCGTGCCTTCTGCTCGCCGCGGGCTGACAGAACGTCCGCGTGATAAATCACTCCGGCTTAACATTTGCCTCCGTGTATCTGCCTCGCGCAGCCTGCTCAGTGAGTCTCGTGGATGCTGATGGGCAATCATACGGAGGCAATAGCGCTAGCCTTCAAAACCATAAGGAGTTATGTGTATGAGAAGCCTGATACTTTTGGTCATGCAGATGAATGAATTGTTTTGACGCATGTCCAACTTGGTGTACACTGGAGCATTACTCTTGTGCGGTGTAGTCTTAATGAATCAAATAAATTTCTGTCTCGCATACCAATACGAACCTGTGTTTGATTTCACAGTACCTCGAGAAATACGCAACTGCTGAAAATACTGGGGGTAAAAAAAACAGAAATACATAACTGCGTTTTATAACGGATAAAATTGTACTTTTATGAAAATTAGTGTGCGCGCGCGTGCGCGTTGTACATGAAAATAAAATCAATAAAATAACCCGTAGACCAGGGGCAGGATTGCTTAAGACTACTTGGCCTCTGGGGATTGGCTCGCGAAGGCAGTCCACCTGGTGCTCTAATTGGGCCTTACAGAAGGGCTGCTTCTGATTGGCTGCCAGCAGCCGGAGGAAATGTGGCTGAGAATTGATCTCGCAGCTGTTTGCAGACATCAGGGAATGAGAGAAGTAAATAACCCTCACCCACACAAAGAGTGAAAAGTAAATGATAAAAATGATCTTAGATGAGGAGTGCCCCACAGAGTGGTGATAGTTAGTCCAGGTACAGTCTGAAGAGATGAGTCTTCAGGCCATGGTGGAAGATGGAGGGAGTGGTTCGTAGAGGAACAGGTAGTTTGTTCCACCACAGGGGAGCTGGGGTGGAGAAGCTCTTATCACAGAAGTAGGCTGACTGGAGGAAGTGTCATTAGAATTTGAATAACGGATTTAGTTTCTTGAAGAGAAAGAGTTGTGTGGGGTGGGTGGGGGGTTGATAAAATTGACCACGGGTCAGGAATTCTCCGCTGTTGAAGAAAAGACCATTTATGGAAGTCACAAAAAATAAAAATGAATAAATGTATCCAGCTGACCTGGGTCAAATACCTATTTATTTTGGCTTCAAATATTTTTCTGTGCTCTGTTGATCTTGCCTGGTGTGAATGAGCCTGCCAATATGACCAGAAGGCGGGGTTTGGCACTTTTTTGAAAGTATTTCATTGGTTCCAATACACCGGGCAGGATCAGTAAAGCGTAGAAAAGCGTTTGAATCCAAAACAAATAGGTATTTGACCCAGGTCTGATATCCAAATGCCTGAGGTGAATTGCTGGTCGATCGTGCGAGTCTCACACAATGCGGAGAGCGTCAGGGCACGTTAGCCTCTGAGGCGCGAGCCGCTAAATCCAGCCCCGTCGTCTCTTGTTATTTTAAATTCGGCCCGCATTCCGTGAAGCCGTTAAATCCACTGGCCGTTTCAGCTGTGTGTGAGAGAGAGAGAGAGAGAGAGATTCTTAATTAAACCGTTAGGAAGTGAAATATTTGGACAACGTGCTCGGGCTGCGTTTCCACAGGTTGAGCTGTCGCTTGTAAATTTATTTGCTCGCGACCACAAAAAAAGAAAAAGAAAAGAAAAGATGGGATTTCAGTCACGGTTGTTTTGTAGGCTACGTCGCGCACACACACTGAGGCGAGGGTGAAAGTATCGAAGCTATAAATTAAAATACCATCTCGTGTTTTTGGGGCAGTGATACTCATTTTCATACCCCCAGAGATCTACCTTTAAACAATTTGTAAGTTGATGGCAACAGCGCAGGTAAAATAAAATAGAATCTGATCTCCGACGATAACAGGGAGTATCACTGATTTGGGCCGGTTGAGGTGGGGAGGATTGGGGGTGGGGGGGGGGGGTGCGGTGTCAGATGAGGTAGAGAAAAAGAGAGGGAATTGTGAAGTGGACATTGTTTTTTTTTAATTTAATCTGGTTGGATGACAGCTGCCATTCCAATCTGCCCATGAGAGACACAGCTGAGAGAGAAACGCTCTGCGATGAAAATAACATCAGCTATTAGCCTTTAAAGGGCTGTCTGCGCCAGCGCTGCCCAGAAAGGTCCAGCGACGGGGGAGGATGAGGCGGGGGGATGTGGGCGGTGTTGAGTCCAGGACGCGCTGGATAAGGTCATCCATCCATCCATCCATCCATCCATCCGCTCCCTCACATTGCTGTCTTACTGACGAGCCGTTACCCATGGTGCACTGCAACACCAATCAGTCTGATGGTAGGAAGACAGCCCAGGATGCACTTCACTCAGCCAGAGCTGAGCCCTTACCCAGGATGCACTTCACTCAGCCAGAGCTGAGCCCTTACCCAGGATGCACTTCACTCAGCCAGAGATGAGCCCTTACCCAGGATGCACTTCACTCAGCCAGAGCTGAGCCCTTACCCAGGATGCACTTCACTCAGCCAGAGATGAGCCCTTACCCAGGATGCGGTTCACCAGGCACCAGCAACACGAGTGGTCAGGTGTGGAAGTTGGAGATCTTGTTAACAAAGTCTCCACGGTGACAATTCTGCCACACAGTGGCCGTACGGAGAATTGCGGCCAAATTCTTTCATCAGAGTATTACCGCCAGGGTTATTCTGACCGTTGGGCCTTTTTCAGGAGCTGACCTCTGCCTCCCACACTGTCGCCCCGTGGCGATGTCCCGTGCATGTCAGAGGGCGGTGGGGTGCCCCATTGCTTAAATACGACCTGCGCAGAAACGAACTCGTCTCCAACAGGGGTCCCCCGCAGGTAATCACAGTGACCTTTTGACCTTTGACCTCTCCGCGTCCGAGAAGGCGTTCCGCGACCTCACCGAGTCACCGGAATGGGTCCTAAACGGAATCAAGGACAAACGGTGGCGCGGCCGGGGGGGGGGAGCGGCGGGCGGGGCCGAGGCGAAGGTCGCCTTCATGCCGGAGGATTTATGGGCAAATTTGCATATCCCCCCCCCGCGCATAAAATAAATCCATCAGTAAATAAATACAGTGGAGGGGACTCGTGAAAGATTAGACTAAAGCCAAATGGAGAAACTGACTCACCGACGCCTGATTAGATTGATGCACAGTAATGTGCACAGAATGATAATATCATAAATATTTTTCATACAATAAAACTGAGATACTCTGAGTGTGAAAGGGAAGATGGGTAGGCTGTGGTGTTATGAGGCTAACGTGCTCGCTAACCTGCGTATCTCGTTCCTGGACATGCTTCGGGAACCTGGCGGTTTCGTGATCTATTCAGTGCATTTAAAAAAAACAAAACAGTACTTAATGCACAGCAATCAGAGTCCCGAATGCCACTACAGCAGGCTGGTTCATACATGTATGAGAGAGAGAGAGAGAGAGAGAGAGAGATGAGGATAGGAGGATACAGATAATGTGTGTGTGTGCGCATGTGTGCATGTCTGTGTGAATGTGTGTGTATGTGTGTGTGCTTGTGTTTGTGTGTGCGTTTTTGTGAATGTGTGTGTGTGTGTGTGCGTGTGTGTGTGTACGTGCGTGTGGTACGTGCGGTACAGATCGTGAGAGAGATGAGCGAGGAAAGAAGGAGAAATAGAAGAAGGAAGGAAGTAGACAGGAAGTCAGGAGTGGGCGAGAAAGAGAGGGAAAGAGGAAGTGATGGGAGGAAGTGATGTCAGGGGGCGGGTGCACGCGGGGGTAATCTGAGTGCTTGTAGCAATGCTGTCACTGATATCCTCTGAGGGCAGCAGTATAACTGCCCCTCTGTAAGGGGGGGTGGGCAGTGGGGGGGGGGGTGTTATATCCACGCATGACTCGTGGGATGGGGTGCGGTGGGGGCCGGGGGGTGCGGTGGGGGCTGGTGGGGGCCCTCTGTGTGAATGATGCGGCGGAGGGCGCTTGTCTTAACCCCGCAAATTGTGTTCACAGCGATTACAGCGAAATAGCGCCACTAATTATGGGAATTAATTACCGTTCGCCGTGAGTAACACGGATCCAGACGCCGCCCCCAGCACCTGCGCTGCCCTGCGCGGCGGCAGACTGCGGGGGGGGGGGGGGGGCGGTTGTCTGTCATTATTGGGGGTGTTGAATCTGCAGGAGAAGTTCTGAGATGGAAGCCTTGCACCAAAGTGTTTGCCTCTCTGTCTCTCGCCCCTCTCTCTCTCTCTCTCTTTTTCTCTCTCTCTCTCTCTCACACACACACACACACACACACAGTGTCAGAGTGCTCTCACTTCGATGAGCCTTGCAAAGTCGTTCTGCTGAACACCACCATTTTTCCAGCAGCCGACCAAATCTATCAGAAATCGTTCACTGGCCATGGGTAAAGGTGTTTTCATAAGACAAAAAAGAAATATAAAAACATATACTAGCAAAAGAAATGTGATCACCCAGATCACAGGGCATGGTGTGCCTGCATGGATTTTGGTTTAGTTATTTGTTCACCAACATTCCGTCTGTCATGTTATATCATCTTGAGGGAAAAAAAGCACATTTTGCAGCCCTACTGCAGCGGTCCCTATCTCTGGTCCTGGGGAGTCACAGGACCTGCTGGGGTCCCCAGCCCTGGTCTTGGAGAGCCACAAGGTCTGCTGGGGTCCCCAGCCCTGGTCTTGGAGAGCCACACGGTCTGCTGGGGTCCCCAGCCCTGGTATTGGAGAGTCACACGGTCTGCTGGGGTCCCCAGCCCTGGTCTTGGAGAGCCACAAGGTCTGCTGGGGTCCCCAGCCCTGGTCTTGGAGAGCCACAAGGTCTGCTGGGGTCCCCAGCCCTGGTCTTGGAGAGCCACAAGGTCTGCTGGGGTCCCCAGCCCTGGTCTTGGAGAGCCACAAGGTCTGCTGGGGTCCCCAGCCCTGGTTCTGGAGAGCCACTAGTTCCCCTGAATTCTGTTGCAACGTAGCAATTAATCAATCAGCTAATTATTTGGCCGGTGCATGGTGAAGTCAACACCGTAGTGTGTTCTGTACTATGCAAGCCACAGTTCAGCTTTTATCAGCAGTATTCACTGGCGAGGAACAAGTTTGGTCTTTTTTTTTTAGCAAAAGTGAGTTTCTCGCAGAAACTGCTGGTTCAAACGCTCCCAGTGACTGGTGTATTATTGAATTGATTGCAGGTGAAAGGTGACCTTGACGCTGCGTAATTTTCTTGGCGTAGTTTCGCTGGAGGGCGAGCTACAGGCCGTAACAGAAAGACAGAAATGATTTTTAGCTCGTGCATCAGACGCCATCAACCTGGGGAGGTGCTGGTCAAGGCGCCAGGGAAACGCAGGATGCTTCAGCTCCGTGTGATCTCGTCCGGTTTCGTGCAGAAGGATGACACGAAGAAGCGTCATCGGGTGTCTTCTATTTCCATAAGTGCGCCACCAAAATCATCGCTGTTCATTTTTGTGATGGCATTTCATCAGCAGAGGGGCCTGTGAAAATGACCCCCCCCCCCCCCCCTTTGAGATGTGAGTAACGTTGCAGTTGCCGTGCAGGCAAACTGCTGAACGGGTTCTTGGGTGTAATGCAGTGTAATCCTAATTAAGCCATCTGTCAAAATGCCAACGAGCAATTCAGCTGCAGAAGTGGTTGCGAGTGCTGCAATCAATCTTGCGTCCCGTGTCAGAGTCGCCGTTTGAGCCGTTAAAATCGGCTCGCGGCTTTGTTTCTCTTTGAACGGCTCTTAACGGCATACGTCACGGTAGTCTGGGGAGATCGAGCCTCACACCACCTATAAGACGGTTTCATCAGTGGCACGCGCGTTGCCAAGGTTGTGCGCTTGGCCCTAAGTTAACTTCCGGTCTGTGTTTGTTTATTATTGGGTTTGTGTTTACTGGCTAATATGGCACCGATTACAAATGGAGTGAAAGTTAAACTGATGAACAGACTGATGTTGGGCTCAGGTTGTTGTGCTGTGGGGTGCAACCTGACCTCAGGAACAAACTATATTTCGAAAATTAGTAAAAATACATAATTTAACTTTGTAAGCTCACTAGGAAATTGTGAAACGAATTGATGAATCCCTGCGATTATCATAGCTGGTGCTTGCCCGTTGTTACTTCGTATTTTTGAGAAATAACTGGACATCGTTACCTATTAAAATGTAAGTCCTGTAAAAATACACATAATAAACTGTATTTTAAAAAATCAACTTCATACATACACATTTAGTAATACTAATACAGCCTTATTTACTATATCAACTTAAGACAATGAATTATGTCATCGCGACCCATTAAAGTCAATGGCGCAGACTTTGCTTCATAATTTCAAACTGCTTTCCTAACGGCTATTTTGCGTCCTGCGACTTAGGTTACAACAGTGAATATGTACGGATTCCTAGACGTGCTGATGAGAGACCACCCTTTCTCATATTAACCTCCAATATGCAAGACAGGATACTAGCAAATTTCCATTCATTTATATGGGGTGGTCGATACACGTCCCCTTAGCAACCAAATTCTAGCGCTGGACCACGTCTGACTTATTTGCTGGCACACAAAAAAACGTGAAAGTACTGAAAAAATAACCACAGGAGGATAACAAGGATATTTTTCCTACATAACTAGGTACAGGTTGTTACCGATATTTCGCCTATTTCATATATAGTTGCGAATCAGTTTACGCTTTCCTGTCTGTCGAACGAAGGTGGTCGAATAGGTGCTCTCACTCTAGCACTTTGTTTCAGGTAACAAACTCATAATAAGCGATAACTAAGCTGACCAGTAACACGCCTGAAATAGTTATGAATTAGCTAACTAAATTGATTGTAGCTTAATTAATTCATTCTAGTTAGCTAGCCAACTAGCTAGCTAGCTAAACGTAGCTACCATTTTATAAATTATGCACAGTAACGTTAGCTCAATGCTAGTAGTTCATACGCTTTAGCTACGTTTTTTACTAACGTTATGATACCTGTTTCCAATGACTTGACAGCGTTACATTGCCTGATCATTTTTGTTGTGGTAACCTAGCAAGATGACCCAAACTATAAGAGCCACGATGTTTTCCCATAAAACATCTAGGTTAAATAAATAACCTACAGTAATTGCATTGGCTACACATGCTGCCCACTAGCCCCAGTTTGTGCTTCTAATCATCGTTTTTAAGCAACATCATAGAAAGAGTGCACTTTTTATACAGGAATGAATGTGCATGTAACCCAGAACAGTTATGGATTATGTAAGGAATGTATGATGCTCAGCAAGGTGCAATACTGTGAACAGTTATCTGTCACTTGATTTTCTGGTAATGTAACATTATCGCATTTCAGTTTGGCCAAGTAACGGTTCTTTTCTTCGACTGGTAACCCCAAATAATACGGGCTAGACATAGTTTTAACTAGCTAGCTAACGTAATTTACTTGTTATTTACTTTGCTTGTTATCAGAAATAGTCTAGAGGGACTCTGTTGTTATTGATTGTTTGCGGAAGTCTGCCGGAAGTCAAGTTAGGGCCAGAACAACGCACATGCGCAGTAACGTTTGTTTATGTTGTTACCGTTGAAACCGTCTATAGCGTATTTTTCTCAAGACAAAGGGAATGGAGCGTTCAGTATTACCGAATATATTTTTCATTTCTGTGCGTGATTTTCCAAGAGCCGTAACATAAATATTTTTTCATAATTCAGAGGGATCATAAATCTCCGGTCGTAACCTGGGAATGCCCTTTGCTACTGCGGGCTTCTGTGCGAAGGCTCAGCGGTTGATGTCTCGCGATCTGTGTCGTCACACGTGCACCCTTTTAAAATAAATAAATAAATAAATAAATAAATCTGTGTAATTCGAGATTGGAATCGACTCGGCTGCCAGATAAACCTTGAGTCAGTGGCGCGCGAGCGACAAGGCGGTGGAATACCCTGACGGTAACTGTCACATTTCACCTGCAGTGCGTTTCTCACCTGAACTCGGAGCGACGCGCTACCGTTTTCGTCATTTAAAAATGTCTTTTGCGGTGTTGCGTGACTTGACGGGGCGATGTCGAAATCGACGAAAAACCGTTGAAGGAGAAACTAGGAAGAAATGGTGAATCTTGCTGTAATGGGAAGGCCACGGAGAAAGTGTTATTTGCCACCCCTGTCAACGTGATCTCAGTCCGGAGGTGAAATGGAGATTGGATTCCCGAAGGCTACTGGCTGTTCTTGCTGTAGGAGAATATATTTCTCCATAGTTCAGGGTTTTCAGCGATTTTCCTGCCCTTCATAGTGAAAAGAAAAGATGACTCAATACATTCTCTGCATTTTTTAAACAACAGGCTGCTTTCGAAAAGCTGCATAGCAAACCACAATATACACCATTATGCTTTATTATAGCTTTATCTTATTCCAAATTCAATTAAAAAATGAAGTCTGGTGGACTTCATGTAAGTTTATCTATTTTATATTTTCACATAGATATGACTTGAAAACAAAGCAAAAAACATCACGCTTTGATTTTATTTGTGTTTTTCTTTAGGTATGGGCTGCGTTCATTGATTTTTGGTTGGCAGCTTGCATTAAAAAGTGTAGTATATTTCTGCTAAGTTTAATAATGAATGAACTCTGTGGCATTGTCCCTCAGGGGAAGTGTTCATGTCCTTCCTTTGTTTATAAAGTCTGTTTGAATCCTGATGGAAGGGTCTGATGGGTCAGTCCCACGGCTGTGAAGATATTCAATATTCATACAACCCTTTGCCAGCCCGTGAGTAAGGCGAGGAGTTGTATGAATATTGAACATTGGGTTCAATATTGGATTGGATTCAACAAATATTAGAACCTTGGATTTTTTTTTTGTGTGCAGTTACAATGATTCTCAAGGCTCTGGCTGATGGGGGCCCTCACAAAATATTAGAACACTGAGTTTTCTGGGGTGGTGGAGCCCCACTAGGGCTGGGCGATATATGGCAGTGATAATTATCGCGTGCAGTAACCGTCGTCGCCACCGTGTGGCGTATCACCTTTCTTTTGTCTTCTCCTTTTTAATTATACCTGAAGCGTCACTGAACATCTAAAGAGGCTGTGCAAAATGCTTCCGGAGAAAAACGTAACCGCTGTTACCTACTGGGTGTTGACAGCCGAGACAGCCAATCAGCAGCAAGGTCGCACAGCTTCCGTGTGGTCATGTGATGTGTTTCTGCCAGTCGCGCGGAAGCTGCAAGGCTTTGCTGGCTGTCTTACGGTCAAGCAATAGGTGACGTTTTTTTTCTTCCGGAAAGCGTTTCACGCGGCCTCCAAAAGCGTGGTTGTTTGCTATCGCGTCAGGCATAATTAAAGAGAAAAAGACAAAAAGAAAGGCAGTACGCCTCACGGTGGCGACGCCCGTTATTGCACGCGATAATTAACACTGCGAAAAACGCCCAGCTGTTTAATGATCTTTTAGTTTTATATATATCTATTTTTAGAGTAGCCCCTTACAGTGACAGCCTGGAGCCTGGTTTAATTTCTTCTGCTTAAGTTTTAAATGAGAAATGTCCATCACTGCAAAAAAATGTTTTATTTAAACAAACTGTATTCCTTTCTGCGATAAATTCACGCCCCCGCGGACACGGCTGGATTCGCGGGGGGGGGGGGGGAGGGAGGGGAAGCGCAGGTGGAAGGAAATACAAATGTCACTTATAGAGTTGGAGGGCTGTTTCAGGGGAGCAAAAAAAAAAAAATAAACAACGATTTTTCTTTGGTCCTCAAAAAAACATTTGGAGAGGTGCTGGGGAGAGGTCAGGGGAGAGGTGCTGGGGAGAGGTCAGGGGAGAGGTCAGGGGAGAGGTGCTGGGGAGAGGTCAGGGGAGAGGTGCTGGGGAGAGGTCAGGGGAGAGGTGCTGGGGAGAAGTGCTGGGGAGAGGTCAGGGGAGAGGTGCTGGGGAGAAGTGCTGGGGAGAGGTCAGGGACACGGCTCATCTCTCCTGCTGCCGGTTTAAATGTGTTCTGATGAGCTGCACTGGCGAACATCTTCATGCGAACAGATTCGTTTCGTGTTTGTTTTTTGTTGTTCTTACCCCCCCCCCCCCCCAAGCGATCATAAATATGCATGCATGTGTAGGATAAACTGAAACAGCTGGGCATATTGGGTTTTCTTTTTTTTGGGGGGGGGGGGGTGGTGGGTGGGCGGTCTTTGCTTCACATTCTATTTCAGATTCTAAAACCACATAAAAAACAGCAGCTTGGAATTAAATATTGAAAAAAACGTGGACGATGAGACAGCCTTGGCTCTGTCTCCCTGGGCCAGGGACATTTTAATTTTTTTTAGTTTTTCTGGTTTTCGTCCTTTTTGTCCTTCTTGCGTCCAGTCGATCTCATTCCATCCCTATTTTGGGGGAAAAACTGGGGAAATTACTCTCTGAAGTAACTGACGTAAGAATGTTCACGTATTTGTGACCTCACACCTTAAAAGGGATAAGGTTGCTACGGCGACCCCCAGGCCCAGTGATCGGCAGCTATGCGCCATGTCCTTTTTCTGAGAAAGAGAGAGAGAGAGGGAGGGAGGGAGGGAGGGAGAGAGAGAGAGGGAGAGAGAGAGAGAGAGAGAGCAGGGAGAGAGAGAGAGAGAGAGAGAGAGCGAGAGAGGGAGAGAGAGGGAGAGAGAGAGAGAGAGAGTAGCTTCGCAAAGGTCAGGAAGTAGAATCGATTCGCGGATCTTATCCGCGGCGTGCACAAAGCCCAGAGCCCTTGAAGTGACCCGAATACAAAACGAAAAAGAGAAGCGATAACCTGGGCACCTCACAGCTCTCTCGCTGGGTAAAAGGCATTACACTGCATTTTCAGCAGCGCTGGACAGATGCTCTTTTCCGGAGTGAGATTACGTTTCCCCGCAACAATCCATTTAAACGGCTTTTTGCCAAAGCGGTTCAGGTCACGTTCCTCGCCTAACTGCACAGTGCCCCCCCCCTGACAGGAACTGAACACCGGAGACGGTCCCTGGAATAAACACTCTGTGTAGTCCTGTAGGGCCACAGTCATCCCCTAGGGCCACAGTCGTCCCCTAGGGCCACAGCCGTCCCCTAGGGCCACAGCCGTCCCCTAGGGCCACAGTCGACCCCTAGGGCCACAGCCGTCCCCTAGGGCCACAGCCGTCCCCTAGGGCCACAGTCGACCCCTAGGGCCACAGTCGTCCCCTAGGGCCACAGCCGTCCCCTAGGGCCACAGCCGTCCCCTAGGGCCACTGCTGTGCTTTAGGGTGGCTGTGTGTGTGGGAAGGGGGAGTGTGTGTGTGCGTGTGTGCATGTATGTTTGTGTGTGTGCATGTATGTGTGTGCGTGTGTGTGTGTGTGTGTGTGCGTGTTCATGTGAGTGTGTGCTTGTGTTCCGTGTGCAGACAGGCGCGGGGACGCACCGCCGGCAGGCTGCACACCTGTAGAGAGCGTGTGACAGGTGCGGTGCTGCGGGGCGTCGCTGATTAATCACGAGCGAGCAGAACTCCGTCTCACCTCTGAGTTTCAGGTGAGAGCCGTTCGCCGACCCCGATGACTCACGCACCACCCGTCGCCCGGGTAACGGTGAAGAACAAAAGGAAACGATAATAACCACACGAACAGGGAGCGCTGTTAGACGTGCATTATTTACCAGAGGCTGCTCCCGTCCCGACATCAAACACAGAAAATGTTCGGGCTATTTTTTTTTTGATGCCCGCAGGACATTGATACGTTCTTTCTTCTACTTTAAAAAATGTTTTTGCTGATCTTAAGAAAGCCGTGAAGAAGACTGACACCTAATGATGGGGGAGCTGACTCAGGAAACCCATGCTGGGTGGAACTGTCAATCACTTACCTGAGCCAATGAAAAAAGGCTTTGCTCTTCATAACAGGACACAGAGGGATTGCTTGACACCAGTGAGTCACTAGTAGCACGTGGTAGCTCCGCCCATTTTCTGAGGTCATGAGGTCAGGTCCTCCGTCTACGTCTTGTACGATAAAGTAAAAACTCTGCTATAGAGAACTGCCTCTTAAACTTTTTAATATGGGGACCCAAATTAGAAATTTAGTACCTTTCAGGGACCCTTCCAATAAACATACTAGCACAGCCTAGTGGAGTACAGACTCATTTCGGGACCCACCTCAGAAAACTGTTGATTGGAGTGTACTGGATTGGGTTTATCTGTTCCTCTGTCACTTTACTGTCAGTGTGTGGATAAATACTTTTAAGAACCATGATGCCCAGCAGATTAACACAGCTCCGTAGTCCGTTATCTGAGAATCTCTGAATTCGGCATACGGGTTCAGATATGTCCTTCAGCGATGCCGTGTAAATGGATTTTCACAGACAGTATTTCAATGTGGCTATAGGCTTAAAAGGAAAGCGTGCCAGCGATCTAAGACTCGCTTGGAGGACGCGTCGGACTGTACTCTGAAGATCGTATCTTTTAGGTTAATTGGAGCATGGAAATGTATTGTAGTTCTGTGAGTGTTCATCTGAACCTTGAGCATCTGCAACTGAGACTCAGGGAAGAATTGTATCGTCGGACATCGCAGGCACATGCCGAACACAGAACCCCGAGGAGATGAGTTTAATCGCGTGTCCAAACAAATGCTTCACCTGGATTTACCTGGACATTTCGTTTTCTCAGGTAATAGCTGTGGCCAGCCCTTGTCCCTGGAGCTTCGCGGCAGTTCAGCCATGTTTTGCGGTCAGTTGGGGAAAGCTAACTGCATAGCCAGCTGCTTTATGTCTACGTCTACATGCCCACCCCCCCTCCCCCCCTCCCCAGCCAGCCATCCAGCGTTTACACTACTGCACCCGAGGGATGGCTTGTTTATTGGCAAGGTGGTCAGAGCTGGCTGGGGGACATCCCAGAATGCACCTGGCACTCCTCACTGCCGTGAGCACGCTGCAGGAGGCAGGTGGCACTGATTCAATCTGACCACAGTGTGTGCTGCCGTTAACTCGGTGGCAGAGATTTTATAGCCTTTATTTTTTTGATTCATTGTTTGTGCATTTAAACGGTTTTGCTGTCCGTCTGAAGTCATGAAGACGTACAAAAATAAACGGTACACATCTCAGTGCGGCAACCCAAAGTTTCGAAGTTATACTATGGATATTTTTGTTTATTTTCCCGACATACATATACGATTATACTATATACGTTATATTTAAACTTAAAAAAAAGAGAATAATAGCTTTTACCAAATCGAAACCCGGTGGAAAAGTAATAAAAAGCTGCGAGACGTTCTGTGAGGCGAAACAGACATCATCTGTGCCGAGTCCCCCGAGCATCATGGCCACGATATAACATTTACAGGCCGATCCTCAAACGGATAAAAACCGATCCTAAAACCACACGCCGCCTTCCTACTCTTTTTATTTTCCATTTCACACTCGCAGTTTGCAGCTCACCTGGGGGGGGGCCCACCTGGGGCGGGGGCGGGGGGGTGGGGGTGGCTCCCCGGAGACGTCTGTGGAGCAAGGTGGCAGATTTTTGTTCTTTTAACGACAGCAAGTCTCTCACTCTCAGATGAGTCTGTGTTGTAAATGACATGTTCAATTTCAGGACAAAATTTTTAATTTCACCCCCCCCCCCCCCCCCCCCCCCATTATTGTGGACAGTTCATCCACACCCTTCACCCCCTGCACCCCCTTGACAATTTGTAACCAGTCCTGACAATTTACAGTTTCCTATACACATTGAAGTTAAACAACAGAATATTACAACAACAAAAAAACATGTTCTTCCCTGTGGACAGACCCCCCCCCCCCTCCCCCACTTCTCAAATGAACACCCCCCACATAACGGGCTCCATCCCCTTCTGAAATAACTGAGCTATATCTGCTGTCCCCTCTTGACCGAATGAAAACTCGCCAACATTTTGTTGTTTTTGAGGAAGGATGTAGCCAATGGGAATGAGCGTTCAGGCCCCAGACACCCGCTGCATGGGACAGACTTGGCTGGAATACTAAGTACATTACGCAATAGTGCTGCAAATTCTGAAATTAGGCCGAAAAATTATCTTTCCTATTCCGCCACGAAAATGACAAAGGCGCTTTTTTTCTCGCTGGGCCAACCCTGATAAGCCATTGCTGAGTGGTGACTCTGCGTTTTAATTAAGCCGTTAGCGTCGTAAGGGCTGCTTCAAAGACCAGTTGCGCTGAATTTGCACCAGGAAGCTGTTTTCTTATCTTAAAATTTTTATTTATTTATTTATTTATTTATTTATTTAAAAAAAGGTCAGCAGTTGGTAGAACTTTTCAAGGAACATCGGAATTTTACCCAGGGAATGTGAGCGGTTGTATTGTACAGGGTATCCTACTTTAAGTTTTCTTTCTCTAGTTGACGTCTTATTTAAGCTCCTAAAACCAAAAAAATGTTATTGTATCCACGGATGAGATGTTTAGCTTCAATTTTTTTTAGTAATATCCAGCCCTATAGATGGATATGTAGCCTATAATGAGAATTCACTCTTAAAGGTTAGCATGAGTGCTTTGTCTTGTCCTGTTTTTTTTATTCAATTATTGGTAACCCAGCCTCTGCGACCTGTCAAGCTTTCTGGGGTAACCGTTAATGTTACCGGACGAGTTATTCCTTACATCCGGAGCGACAGCCGTCGTTCGTCGTTTCGTGAAAGGACAGAGC
>NC_049206.1:3884978-3909978 GCF_013347855.1 Anguilla anguilla
ATCGGGTTGGCTGCACAATCCCTTTCTGTCCCCGCCCACTTTCACTTCCCAGGTCATCGCCACTAAAGAGAATACAGCTCTCAAGTCAACCTGCCTGGTTCAATAACGTTTGAATACAAACACGCTGAAATAAAGGCATTTTCCTACAGCAGGAATGACAGAGGTGCTTTGGCTGCTTCTGTGATCCTTCATTTCCTGATTTTTTTACATATTTTTTTTTTTATTGATAGGCAGTGCTTGAGTTTTAATCCCAGGTAAAAAGGTTTTAATCCCACGAGCCCCTTGCAGGTGTTTATTTCAGTGCTCCTTTTGCTATGACTCAGGAAAATTTTCCTCTCGGTTTTGCTTTTGTTAAAAATCAATGTAGTTTCACATTTTCGCTGACGGTATGCTTTTGTCTCAGCATAGCTTACATTACAACTTTAGAAGACATTACAGATCACGTATCCCTTCACACAGTGGGATATTTCAGTGGACGAAGGGCAGTGCATGAAGGGTAGCCTACGTCAGGGCACCGCTTGAGATTCGAACCCGCAGCCACCCGCAGCCATAGACACTCACAGAATGTTGCGCCAGGTGGTGATGTCTTCCGTCTGAAACCAGAAAATAATTTTTCGGTGCAGATGCTGTATGTATTTAGCTGGTTACATTCCAGGCAAAGTGGTCCCGCCGCTACATGTAGGAAAAAGATTAACTTTTTTTTTTTGAGTTAAGCCCACAACGTTTCTCAAAAGGGCTCGGAGAGGTTTAATTTTTAATGCTTGCGGTATTTTATGCTTTCAGCCCTCGCGGTCTTATAAGAATTGTGCAAATACAGGGGACTTTGAGTCACTGTAAACCGCAGGCAGGCTTTCCTCTGCCCTTTTTTTGTGAATTTTCATCCTGGCGAATATCGTGCATGCACCTGCTCACGCTCAGAGGAACAGATCCAGGTAATTACCAGCGCTACACCCCCACACATCCAGTATTCTCCAGGTGACCTGCCCGCGCACCACACCTCTCCTGATTCGGCGTTTAAGCAAATCCGACTTCTGAGGGCTGCTGGGTGGCCTGTCCCGCTAAAGCACTTGTACTCAGTGCAGTGGGAGACATGTATAAAATAACATTATAAAAATACAGCTATTTCATGAGTCGGCATGATTTAGTGAACTCCAGCAAATACCTCGTCCTGGTGGCTAGATTCTTTAAAAATCAGACTTATTTTTTGCACTCCATCCATTAAGTCAATAAAGTTCCTTGCTCAAGGACACAGTGGCAGTGTCTGCCCTGGGAAGCAAACCTGCAACCTTTCAGTAAGAAGTCAAGTTCCTTATACAATATACTCCATCCCGCATATGGCTTTTTTTGCCAGATGTTTTGAGAGGAAAACAATTCTGGGCTCTTTGTTGAATGCAATTTCCAACATAAACTTATTATTTCTTGTAGTAGCAATACCTAGCGTTACGAAAAGTTTAATTAGCCGAGGCGAATGTTTCATTCAGCGAGTACAAATGACTTGCTGAGCTGACTGCTCAGTGGGATTGTTTGTTTGGGCTCGCTCAATATAGCCGTGAGATTGTTTTTAACTCTCCCGGTTTCCCTTCAAACCCCCAAACCATATTTTTCCTAGTAGGAAAAAAATCACCGCGTCAGTGAAATGCGGTCAAACAGAATATATTCTCATTGTGGTTTACCTATGAACCGAGCGAAAAAAAACAAAAAAAACTGTCTTTTTAAACGGGAGGCGGAATTAATGAATTCCATTGACTGTTTAAATCAGATACCCCCTCCCCATTTAATCGGTCCAACCCTAAACCTCTCACTTCCTTTCTATGTCCGTCGACTCCAGTGGAAGGACAGTGAGCTTCGCCTGTCATCGCCCTTTTGTTAAATAAGGCTGTATTCCACGAGGAACCGCCGTACTCCAGACTGCGTGCGCCTTTCGCGAGAGCAACCCTGCCGCTTAGATGGATACAGATAGCCTACGTGTCGTCTCAGCTTCGAAAATAAAATAAATGTTTTTGGTGCATGCGCTTTTAAACGTGCGCCTTGTTTTACTTTATTTCTTTTTTTTACTCTTCATTTAATATTTTCTTTGAAAAAACAACAACCACAACGTAAAACTGCGGTCTCATAACGCTGCCTCACGGTACGATACTAGCTCTGAAACACCTGCACCGAAGACCGACCAACCTTCGCCTGAACCAAGACTGCTTCGACTTCGCATTCCGGAGGATTTGACTGGTGTACGACAGCGTCACATATCTCATATCTAAAAGGTACGTTTAAGAGAGTATATTTGCGTATTTTCTGCGTTTATTTCGAACTGCCCATCCGTCCTTACGGGGTCCGGCTTGATTGCAGTTGTCAGCGTGAATGTGAAGTATACTGCAGACCTTTGTTCAGTGTAATGTGAAGGGAATGAACAGCTGCTTTTGCTGATATTTAATGGTGTGTGTGCAACCCATAGGCTATATAATATTTTCCAGGTTGATGCCGTGTTAGCGGCGACACGCAATTGCACGGACTGTAGTAGATTCCGTTAGAGTGTGTATTTGAATATTCTGCACGTTCTGATGAACCCATATGTGAGACGTTAGAATTCCGATTACAACTATCTTGTATCACCCCCTCTGTGTCGCTATAGTCTATACAAGTATCGTTTTTACTTTATAAGAAATGGACAGGCTTACATTCAGCAATTTTCCTATACCCTCTCTGAACACCCTTATAAAACCCCTATCCTTTAATCCTCGACTAAAAGCGATGTCTGACGGCCTTTTTAATTATTCAAACTTGCGCTTTTAACGTTGCGCGCGCGTGATACTTGCAGCACGCCTGACACAAAGCTTCCTGACTGGGGCGTTTAGCGCGAGCTGGCTTTCAGACTCGACCCTTCTGCGCAATGTAAAATAACTGGGGGGGAAAAAAAGCTAAAGAGCTTCCAGTTCAATCGGACGCTGGCCAAGCGGTAACAGGCTATCCCGATGGACGTGACCCGATGGAAATGAATAAGGATTCCGTTTTGAGAAGCCCCATTTAATCAATGGGCGGAGCTTCAATGGAAGAACCCGTTCGCTTTATGCTGCGTAGGTCAAGGTTTAGAAGTCAGGTAGAAGACTGACAGTGAGTCCCTCTTACCGAGACGGCCGCTGACTGACTGGCAGTTGCGTGCGCAGTGAGCTCTGGCACGGTGACGGCGCTGACACTACCGCGCGCCTACAGGATGAGAGGTCCCCAAAGTGCAAAGTGCACGTTGTCAGTCTGCGCTTATTTATATCAGTGTAATGGATAAGGGGGAGAAAAAAACCGCAGCTCCTCAGACAGAAACATCTCCTGGGTAAACCGATATCTGAAGTGTAAATAAATCGTTTTTGCTGGTTTGGTGTTTCGTAAAAGCTTTAAAATTGTCTCCTCGGCTGCTGGGTGCCTTCTGGGGGGTATTATTCTCCACTGCATCCGCAATACGAAGTGACGGGCGCGGCGGGTTCGAAAGGAAGACGGGGAGCCTCTGGGGCTGTGGAGATTCAGGCTGTTATGGGAAGCGGGGGTTTGTGTACTGGATGATAATGCTTCGGCACTGCAAGCGTGTGCGCGTGTATGTGCGCGCACGTGTCTGTGTGTGTGTGTGTGTCCACGTGTGAGCGTCGGTGTGTGTGTGCACAGGTGTGTGTACGTGTGCGTGCGTGTGTGTGCGTGTCCTCATGTGTACACGTGTACGTGCGTGTGTGTTCTTCTATGTCTGACTGTGTATGTCTGTGCACACACTTGCACAGAGAAAGCATGCACAAACACCTACACGTTACCTTACACTGGAATATGTACACATGTATGTGTTTGTTTTACGTGTGTGTGCGTGCGTATGTGTGTGTGTGTGTGTGTGTGTGTGTGTGTTTGCATGTCTGTTTTTATCTGCATAGCAAGAGGTTTTGCACATCTGTGTGCATGTTCCTCTGTGTACGGTCATCCTCACTCTGATGTAAATCACGCTGGGACGATGGAACAGCTGTGCCGGGTAATGAGCGGTGGAATGGGGGGTGGGGGAGGGAGGGAGTGAGGGGGGAGGGAGGGGGACAGGAGCGCTGATCAGCTGCATTTCTCGTTTTCGATAATGTGAGCTCGTGCTCATGCGTTCTCCACTTGCACCGTGTGACATCGGCGCTGCCCCTGCTGTGGTTCCGGAATGCCCCTGATGCCCCGTCCAGCCGACACCAGGCTGTGGCGTCAGAGCATTGCCTCTTTGCTCCAGTGGCTGCAGGTTTAACTCCAGTCCTGGAGGGGGCGCTGTGACTGCAGGTTTAACCCCAGTCCTGGAGGGGGCGCTGTGACTGCAGGTTTAACCCCAGTCCTGGAGGGGGTTCAGTCTCCAGTCAATTTCGATCTGGGAAACAAAGGAGTGCCTCAATTACTTTACGAGCGTTCACTGATGAAACAGCCTTGAAAGCGGACGCACACTGCGGCCCTCCAGGGCTGGAGTGAAACCTGGAGACACAGAGCTGCCGTCTAAGGTCCCTACTGCTGGCCAGAGCCTCTGGCTTGCTGTGCGGACCGCGCTACCTCCAGGTTTAGGTCCTTCTGTGCACCGGCGAGCTTCAGCCCCTTCCCAAACCGCTGACATTGTTGGCCCTTTTGTGACTGTGTCATTAATTTTACGACCAGCAGTTTGCAACGATTTTTATATCTCAATTTCTCCTATATCTTCCTGTATCTTAATTGCAGAATTGCTGGGTGTTGGAATCGGCTGTCACAGCGTCTGCGCTCATGCAGGGAGTCCTCTTTTACAGCTGTGCAGGGGCTGTGCTGGACTGAGGGCGGGGGAAAGCGGGCTCGAAATCTAAAATGGAGGGGCGTTTCTAAGTCCCCCCATGGGGATGGGGATGCTAACAAGCAGGGTTGCCAGGGTGGGGTGGTCTGGGGTGGATTTGGTGGAGTGCTGATTTGGTGGATTTGTTCCCCCCCCACCCCCCGCGGTCACTCTCCGGCTCCTCGTTGGTATTCGCGCCGTGACGGGCGCCGTCGGGCCCCGCAGCTGTTTACGCTCCGCCGGTGTGTTTGTTTGCTCCGCGGCGGGCGGCCTTATCTGAGTGCCCCGCGCTAACCGCCCGCGCCGCCGCCGCGCGCTCCTCACCCCAGCGCCTCGGGGTTAAGTATCTCGCCCGAGGGGCCAGAGAGAGAGACTGCCTCGCCAGGCATCACACCGTATGTGCTCTCCAGATTACTGACCTCTACCTCTCCCTCTCTCTACCTCTCTCTCTCTCTCCTTCCCTTCCTCCCTCTCTCTACCTCTCCCCCCTTTACATCTCTCTCTCTCTCTCCCTCCCTCTCTCTACCTCTCTCTCCCTCCCTCTACCTCTATCTCTCTCTCCTTCCCTTCCTCCCTCCCTCCCTCCCTCTCTCTCTCCCTCCCTCTACCTCTCTCTCTCTCTCCTTCCCTTCCTCCCTCCCTCTCTCTACCTCTCCCCCCTTTACATCTCTCTCTCTCTCTCCCTCCCTCCCTCCCTCCCTCTACTTCTCTCTCTCTCCTTCCCTTCCTCCCTCCCTCCCTCCCTCTCCCTCCCTCCCTCGACCTCTCTCTCTCTCCTTCCCTTCCTCCCTCCCTCTCTCTACCTCTCCCCCCTTTACATCTCTCTCTCTCTCCCTCTCTCCCTCTCTCTACCTCTCTCTCCCTCCCTCTACCTCTATCTCTCTGCCTCCCTCCCTCCCTCTATCTCTCTCTCTCTTTCACCTTTTCTTTCTCCATCTCCCTCTCTTCCTCCCACCCTCCCTCTCTCTCTCTTTCTCTCTCTCCTTTTCTCTCTCCATCTCCCTCCCTCCCTCCCTCCCACTATCTCTCTCTCTCTTTCACCTTTTCTCTCTCCATCTCCCTCTCTTCCTCCCACCCTCCCTCTCTCTCTCTTTCTCTCTCTCCTTTTCTCTCTCCATCTCCCTCCCACCCTCTCTCTCACTCTCTCTCTCTCTCTCTCTCCTTTTATCTCTCCATCTCCCTCCCACCCTCTCTCTCACTCTCTCTCTCTCTCTCTCTCCTTTTCTCTCTCCATCTCCCTCCCTCCCTCTAGGAAGGGAAGGTATGGTTTGTGAAATTAGTTTTTCTTGGTCCAATTAGCCCTACTATGTTTTGGTCAGTCTCATAGTGCTGTAAGGTTATGAGTGACATGGTCAGGCTCATAGTGCTGTAAGGGTTATGAGCAGCCTGATCAGGCTCATAGTGCTGTAAGGTTATGAGCAGCCTGGTCAGACTCATAGTGCTGTAAGGTTATGAGCAGCCTGGTCAGGCTCATAGTGCTGTAGGGTTATGAGCAGCCTGGTCAGGCTCATAGTGCTGTAAGGTTATGAGCAGCCTGGTCAGACTCATAGTGCTGTAAGGTTATGAGCAGCCTGGTCAGGCTCATAGTGCTGTAAGGTTATGAGCAGCCTGGTCAGGCTCATAGTGCTGTAAGATTATAACCAGCCTGGTCAGGCTCATAGTGCTGTAAGGTTATGAGCAGCCTGGTCAGGCTCATAGTGCTGTAGGGTTATGAGCAGCCTGGTCAGGCTCATAGTGCTGTAGGGTTATGAGCAGCCTGATCAGGCTCATAGTGCTGTAAGGTTATGAGCAGCCTGATCAGGCTCATAGTGCTGTAGGGTTATGAGCAGCTTGGTCAGGCTCATAGTGCTGTAGGGTTATGAGCAGCCTGATCAGGCTCATAGTGCTGTAAGGTTATGAGTGACATGGTCAGGCTCATAGTACTGTAGGGTTATGAGCAGCCTGGTCAGGCTCATAGTGCTGTAGGGTTATGAGCAGCCTGGACAGGCTCATAGTGCTGTAAGGTTATGAGCAGCCTGATCAGGCTCATAGTGCTGTAAGGTTATGAGCAGCCTGATCAGGCTCATGGTCCTGTAAGGTTATGAGCGGCCTGGTCAGGCTCATGGTGCTGTAAGGTTATGAGCAGCCTGGTCAGGCTCATAGTGCTGTAAGGTTATGAGCAGCCTGGTCAGGCTCATAGTGCTGTAAGGTTATGAGCAGCCTGATCAGGCTCATAGTGCTGTAAGGTTATGAGTGACATGGTCAGGCTCATAGTGCTGTAGGGTTATGAGCAGCCTGGTCAGGCTCATAGTGCTGTAAGGTTATGAGCAGCCTGGTCAGGCTCATAGTGCTGTAAGGTTATGAGTGACATGGTCAGGCTCCCTCCATAGTCCCTGTGAGTTTTTCTCATAGCTACTCAAGGTGCTCTGTAGGGGAGGGGTGGGGTGGGGGGGGGGCTTAAAATGGCTCCTGCCCTGTGCTGGTGGAGAAGGCTCCCTTTAGCAGGTCAGAGGGCTTTTCAGCAGTACAGCAGGGCAGTCGTCCAGGCTCTCAGCTCCAGCACCACCAACATTACTCAGCACTGCATGAGAAAAAAACCTGCCCTTTTTCTTACTAAATAATAATTAATAAGTAGACAATGACATCTGCTACCCGGGACATCACTGTGTCTTTCGTAGAGGCCCAGGGAGGGGGGGGGGCGGGGGGGAAGTAAGATGAGCACATTAATTAGCGAAGGAGTCCAGTCTTATTTTGTATTTATTTATTTATTATCTATTTATTTATTCGTTTATTAAATTTTTTTTTACTGTGTGTGAGATTTCATTTTTAACTGTGTGTTTTATTTTATTTTATTGTCGTGCAGCTTGGACAGCGCAGCGGAATCGGGTTTGGGAATAGCGGGCCTCGCCGCGGCTCGAGCGCGTAGTTATGGGACGTTCCGGCGTGTGCGTTATCGCCAATGCCCCGAGGCGAGGGGAGTCCGGTAATCAGCGCGGCCGTATTTTCCCGCTGATGCACCTGCGGCGGCAGGATCGAGCTGCTCCCGCTCCGGTGCGTTAGCGTTAGCGTTCGCTGCTCCGCTCCGGTGCGCTAGCGTTAGCGTTAGCGTTCGCTGCTCCGCTCCGGTGCGCTAGCGTTAGCGTTAGCGTTCGCTGCTCCGCTCCGGTGCGTTAGCGTTCGCTGCTCCGCTCCGGTGCGCTAGCGTTAGCGTTAGCGTTCGCTGCTCCGCTCCGGTGCGCTAGCGTTAGCGTTAGCGTTCGCTGCTCCGCTCCGGTGCGCTAGCGTTAGCGTTAGCGTTCGCTGCTCCGCTCCGGTGCGCTAGCGTTAGCGTTAGCGTTCGCTGCTCCGCTCCGGGGCGCTAGCGTTAGCGTTAGCGTTAGCGGCTGTCCTGCCTGGTGGGCTGAGGGACGTCAGCACCGGACAGCTCCACACCCGCTGCAGCCTCTCTGAGAGCTGACCTGGGGTCAGTTTGGCCTTTCTGGCTCATGATGGGTTTAAGGTTGGGATACGGGCAGGCGAAGCCTGATCCTAGATCAGCTGCACTGCTAGGACGGGTTGCTTTATACATATGGGACTCAGGTCAGCAGGTTATGCCGCTTTGAGGGAGTGTGTGTGCGTGCGTGCATGCGTGTGTGTGTGTGTGTGTGATTGTGCGTGCGTATGTGCATGCGTGAGTGTGCATGTGCGTGTCTGCGTGTACATGCGTGTACATGCGTGTGCGTGTGTGCGCATGCGTGCATGTGAGTGTGTGTGATTGTGCGTACGTATGTGCGTGTGTGTGTTTGGTAGTGGGGGGGGGGGGGGGGCAGGGGGGGTGCGGTTGATGAGGTTGTGCTGGTTCTGCTGGGTAGCTCCGTCTGTCCTTGAGGTTATGAGCCAACTGTGAAACAGCTCTTTGGAGACGAAGCATAAAAACCTTTCACTGTTTCTGCCAACAAAATAAAATGTATAGATTGTGATTATATTGTGGCTGTCATGGATCTCAAATCTTTTGTGTTGCCGGTGTGTTGCTACTACTGATAATGTCCATACTGCTGCTAACGCTAATAACGATGCTACTATTATCCATCCATCCATGATCTGTACCCACTTATCTTGGGCAAGGTTTCGGGGGGGTGCTGGAGCCTATCCCAGCATGCATTGGGCGAGAGGCAGGACATGCATCTACTAGTACTAATAATAATTTAAAAATAGTAATAATTATAAGAAGAAGAAGAGAAGAATAGCTTTTTTTTTTTTTTTAAGTGATCACTGCTATTGTTCTCTCAGTGTTTCGAGCTGTCACTGCGATGTCATATCCTGTCAGATTTTGAGATTATCCGGAGAGGGGTTATGACAGTGGGAGAGGTGGGTGGGACGTGTGATGAAATATAATTAACGGAGCTCAAATCCCCGGGGTGCAAACTATATTCCAACACCTCGTCTTCGCTTTTAATGTTTCCCCCGTGCTGGGAAAACAGAAGCGCTGAGTTTTGAACATTCTCCCTCGTCCTGAGCATTATATTAATTAAACATTAAATCTTTCTCTTCACAATCCTCATTAATATGCAAATAAGCCTTACTGAGGCACACTGAGGCTTATTTCTTAACCAAACTTTTTTTTTTAATTTTATTTTATTTTTTTCTTCTTTCATAAAAATGATTGCCTTCCCTGGTAGTGAGATGTGGTATGTTTTTAGGGACCTGAATGTGGGTATGTGTTACCCCCCCCCCCCCTCCTCTTTCTTTGGTGGGGGGGGGGGGTGTTCCCCAAGGAGCAGGGAACGAGAAATTTAAAGATTTTTTTTTTATGGTGGGAAACTTTATACTAGCGTGTAATATACACTATGTTCTGGTGGGCAGACCCCTTCATTCCTAAACCCCCCCACCCCCCTTCTCCTCCCACTCCGACCCCCCCCCCCCCCCCTCACTCCCCTGGTCCCTGCCACCACCTCCGCTGCCGCCGTCACAACAGGGCCATCCGGGGAGAAAACAGCCATCTGCAAATTAAATTCTGGCACTTTGCCGCCGATGCAATTTCAGCATTGCTTTTGTAGTCAATAAAGAGCAAATCGGGGGAATTCAAAAAAGCCATTTGCGTTCCAATCGAGCCATTTTTATGTAACTCCTTTCCCCCTGCTCTCTCTCACACTCACAGAACTGAGAGAGAGAGAGAGAGAGAGAGAGAGATCATCGGTAGGCCTGCGGTATGTTCTGGGGAACGACTCTGGGGAACGTTAGAGATTTACTACACACAGAGGAGAAACACAGGCTCAGGAGTGCTCTTTATGCCCTGTATCATGTGTTGTAAACATGTTATTAACTATACAATGTGTTATAAATATGTTATTCACAATGTAATGGGATATAAATGTTATTCGGTGTATAGTGTTATTCATTGCATCCACGTGTTATAAACATGCTGTTCACTGTGTGCATGTGCTATGAATGTATCATTCATGATATATATGTGTAATAAATGTGTTATTCATTGTATGCATGTGGTATAAATGTGTTATTCGCCATGTCATGTGTTATAAATGTGCTATAGACTGTCAGTGCAAAACCCACGTGTGACTAAATCATAATCCTTGCTGTGTGGGTTTACCGTCCTCTTCGCTGGACAAACATTTCCTGTGAAAAATGTGTTCAGCGGGTGTACCTGTGGACGGTGGCCGACATCCCCCCCCCCTTGTGAACAGGAACCAGAAATGTCCGCAACAGCTTTGTGTGCAGGTGTCACTCGGATTGAATAAGTTATGATAAAGTAAAATAGTGCAAACCTTGCTCTGTCACAAAGTGCGTATAATATTGTGTATGGAACCATGCTGTATGTTTAGCAGCCAGTACCTAACAGCAGAGAGGACATTCGTCAGCTTGTTTCACCTGAAGGAAAACTGCTCTCCATCTTGGGTGTTCTTCAGCATGAAAGCTCAGCTTCACTGAGATCGAATTTCTTTTCAATTAAGAAGATTGGACCCGGACAGCCCCCCCCCCTCTCCCTCTCCCACCCCCAATTAACTGCCACTTAATTACAATAAATAAATAAATTAATGAAATGTGGAAAGATTAGAAAATGGCCCTCAGGTTGGAGTCCATGGAGACTGTAATCTAGAGCATGGTGTCCTTGTGCAGACCGGCTTGTTTTTAATGAGCGTTTCCTGTTGAAGTGGTGGATCTCCATCAGTTGGCTCTGTTTGATGTCCAACCCCTTGTCAGCAACAAACATGACCCTCTCAAACCCTCCTGCTTCCCCCCCCCCCCCTCCCCAAAAAAAACACCCCCCTTCATCTCTTCTGTCGCATTCCCTCCCCTCCCCACCACTTTAATTAACAGTCTTGGCCTTGTTAGCACCAGGGGCTTTAATTAAACTGGAATTCCTCAGAATTTCTGGAAGAGATGGGGGGGTGGGGGGTTGTGGAGTTGGCTGCTGGGTCAAATCACGTGGCCTTCCTGGGGATACGCCACACCCCCTTTTAAAAAAAAAAAGAAGATTTTTTTAACGCTTGGCTATGTGATGCTGGGCTATGTGGGTTTCTGGCTTTTAGGCGTAGAGGCCTGTTCTAACAAAATGTGGTTCTGTGGCAGTACCCTAGGCTAACACCAGGGGGGTTCCCAAATTTTAATCTCATGGCCCCTGAAAATGGCCCCCTTTCTGGTCGATGCCCCCCACACGCCCGCCCCCCCCCCTCCCCCCACATTGATTGGAGGCTGCTTATTAAAACACTAGAACAGGAAGTGGAACAGAACAGGAAATGTGTCTGAAATCAGGCGTCATGTGCTGCCAGCAACAGGCCTGCACTCACTGCGGTGCAAATATGTAATTACGCTTATCATAATCATTAGCAAGGGCGTGGCGCGTCAGTCAGAGAGGGTCTATTATGACATACGGAACAGGGCTCTGCGGAGCTCGTTTGCTAACGAGCCTAGGATCATTTGCTGCTGAAAATCTATGTGCACAGTTTGGAAAAAATAATTTAGGGGCACATCTGCGATTTGGGATGTGCTGGTGTCCTCCTGAATCTTTCAGGTTGGGAGCACACGTGCTCCTGGGGGGCGATTTTTTTCTAGCGTGGAGCCCCGTGGAAGTGTGATTAAAGTGGGCATGGGTTCCCTTTGGGGCTCCCGCGTGCACCCCAGTTTGGGCACCTCTGTGTTTTTTGGAAAACCCTGGCGCACACTAGCTCCTGCTGTGAGATCAGCAGGACTTGCAGTGGTCTAAACCCCTGTGTTCCCAGAAAGATTTTTTTTTGGGGGGGGGCACATCAGTCTGGTCCTCATTCAGTTTGGAGGTCTGATCGGAACGCAGTCAAACCACGCGACCTTCTGCGGAACTTTGGGGCGACCGTCCGCCGTCCCAAGTGACCTGCGTTGTCTTGGAAACCAGGTGCATCCTCACTGGTGTTCCTCCTCTTCCTCTGCCTTTCGCGTAGAGGGTAGGAAACTGGGTTTGTAGCTCAGCGGTTTGCGAGTTTGATTCCCGGGTGGGACACTGCTGTTGTACCATTGAGCAAAGGCGCTAAACCTGAATTGCTTCAGTGAGATATTCTGCTGTGTTAATGGATTGGATTGAATGTAAAAGAATATACAGTACGCTGTGGATACGAGTGTTTGCTAAGTGTAATGTAATTTTTCACAAAAAGGAGAACCTGTTTTTTTGTTTCTGGCAGAGGAAGCTGTAGCTCTGGTGGTTTGTGAGATGTGGGTCAGGCTTGGTTGGGTCTGATGTGACCCAGTTTGCAGGTACTCCTCTCAGTGCGGGACGGCCAAATCCTCACGTCCTCCTTATTAGGTCTTAGCCCTTTGAAGCGTGAGGTCAGGAACATGTGATTAGAATGTTCTTAACTGAACATTCTGTAATGCTGATGTAACAATCGCTACTGGCAATGGAAAGCAATGGAGTTCCAGAACACTGAGTTCTGATTTATAGAGCACTGACATTCCAAAAAACCTACTCTTCAAAGGGTTAAGGTGCTTGTGTGCTAAAGTGGGTGAGGATGGTGTGGGTGTGTGTGTGTGTGTGGGGGGGGGGGGGGAGCAGGTTTGGGATGGGTGATTTCCACCAAGCCCCCAGGCCCTACCCCGCCCTCCATTTGCCAGCTGAACCTCAGGGTGGTGAGGGATGCTGTGGCTCGCAGTCCTGAGGGTCGCGGGTTCGAATCCCAGGCGCTGCTGTGCCCTCCGTCGTGCCCTCCGGCAAGGTCCTCGCTCCGCCCACGCTCTGTTTCTGTCGTTTCCGTGGCGACGCGCTCGCTCCTCTGCTCGGCTCTCTGCGGACGAGGGCGTCCGGTCAATGGGTGCCGACCCACGACGGCATTCGGAAAGGAGGAGGAAGAAATGAGGAAAGAATGGAGGAAAAGCGGACACCATTTAACCACAGGGAGAAAAGAAAGGATGGCAGAGGGACAGCGAACACGCACACCAGCCTCGCTGCTTACAGCCGCCGTGGCTTCTGAGTCGCTCTGCGAGGCGCTAACGCTAACGGCGCTAACGCTAACGGCGCTAACGCTAATGGCGCTAACGCTAACGGCGCTAACGCTAATGGCGCTAACGTTAACGGCGCTAACGCTAATGGCGCTAACGCTAACAGCCTACCCAGTCGCACCGCCATAATTAAAGTGTTCTAATCAGCCGAGGGAAAGCTGGTTCCGCACTGACTTTCTGAATCTCACATGTAAAGGCATTTTCCTGACACTTCAGTTCAGGGCATTTCAGTTCAGATTTGTATTTGAAAAATAAATACATTTTCTAAAAATAAAAAAAAACATTGTTTTTTTTCCAGACTAGTGGTACGGGTGAGAACGTTCTGTTCTCGGGTGCGGTGGTGTGGCTGTGGTTGTGGGCTGTTTAGGGTTGAGAGAAAAAAATGCTGTTTCCTAGCTGAGGCGTGAAAGCGTCAGACCCAGAGTGCACCGCTGCATTCATCGTTATCGCGCTTTGAAGGTGATTCGAGGATTTGTTTCTCTTTGACTGTGATGATCTGTGAATGTGCAGTAAGGATTTAATTGAAATTCAGCACCAACAGTAGAGTGGCACTGCAGGCTGTCTAAAGTTTTCATAGTGGGGCTGCTGGGTAGCTCATCTAAAATACTCATCCAGTGTGTGGATGGGCCCCATAGTCTGGTATCTGTTAAGGCTCTGTTCCAGTGTGTGGATGGGCCCCATAGTCTGGTATCTGTTAAGGCTCTGTTCCAGTGTGTGGATGGGCCCCATAGTCTGGTATCTGTTAAGGCTCTGTTCCAGTGTGTGGATGGGCCCCATAGTCTGGTATCTGTTAAGGCTCTGTTCCAGTGTGTGGATGGGCCCCATAGTCTGGTATCTGTTAAGGCTCTGCTCCAGTGTGTGGATGGGCCTCATGGTCTGGTATCTGTTAAGGCTCTGTTCCAGTGTGTGGATGGGCCCCAGTGTCTGGTATCTGTTAAGGCTCTGTTCCAGTGTGTGGATGGCCCCTATAGTCTGGTATCTGTTAAGGCTCTGTTCCAGTGTGTGGATAGACCCCATGGTGTGGTGTATCTGTTAAGGCTCTGTCAATATTTTCAGTAGGGTCTTCAGCAGCTAAGGCGGGCTAGATTGCGGATGTGGTTTCTCTCTCTCTCTCTCTCTCTCTCTCTCCCTCTCTCTCTCTCTTTCTTTCTCTCTGTCTCTCTCTCTTTCTCTCTGTCTCTCTCTCTCTTCCTCCCTCCCTCCCAAGATTAGAGAGCTAGTCCCCAGCATTAATGTTGGAGCATTAATCCCTTTTAATAATCAGCCCTGAAACCGCGTGGATGAAACGGTCCACCGGGGGGCGCACTCCCGGGTGGAGCTAACGCCGCGCGCGGCTGACGTCCCGCAGCGTCCCCCTAAATCCACACCCCCTCCCCCGTGTGCAGTAGCGCTCGGCGCCTCTTCCTGGGCGTTGTCGTTAGTTACCGCCAGTATATTTTTCTTTTCATTAAAAAAAAAAAAGACGATTTTACAATTGCGGCGCAATTTTGCTTCTGCTTTTGTTGGTGTGCCGGTGCTGCTGTCGCTTCCCTGTAATGCGGTGATTAGCCTGATTTAAGCTGGTCTCTCCCACCCCGTGTCTGCTGCAGGAGCCGGCCGGGGGAGGGAATGTTGCAGCGCACCACTGCGCACCACGTAATGCCGCCCCCCCCCCATCCCGGGGTCCCCTTCCTGCTGCCGTTCTCTGGGAAGTTGGTTCCCCCCGTCTCTCTCCGTCCTTCCCCCCTGAACGATCGCGGTGAGGGAGTCGGCTGGAGGTGTCGCAGGCGCACGCCAGATTAAAAACGGTGAAAAGGAACGGCGGTGATTTGGGAACAGGTGTCCCGGCGGAATGAGGGGGAGGGTTTGTGACGGGGTGGGGTGGGGGAGGGGGGCAGGGGGGGGCGCGTGAGGTCCAAGAGACAGAGGCACAGGTTTCGAGATGGAGGGTAGGGGAGAGAGAGAGAGAGGCAGAGGATTCCAGACGAAGGGAGGAACTGTGTGAGAAGTGGAGATGGGGGTGTTTGTGGTGTCATTCTTTCATTAAGCTAAATCTCGTGGGGGGGGGTATGGGGCTGGGGGGTGTATAGGAGGGGGGTGGGTGTATGGGCTGGCTGGGGTCAATATGGGACAGGTGGAGGGTGGTGTTATGGTACCTTCCCCCACATGCAGAGACAGGGGGAGATGAGGTTATAATAATAATTTATTAATAATAATAATAATAACTCGCTTTTCGCTTTTCAGAACATGGTGCTCAAAAGCGCTTTCCAAAACAATAAAAAACTGATAAAATGTACAAAAGTAACACATGAAGGTAAAAATTAGACCAACAAAACATGGGCAGCTTTGAAAAGGATAAGGGAATATTGAAATGCATAAAAATAAGAACGATAATAACAGAAAATGAAAATAAGATTCAGCAAAAGGCAAATCTGAAATGATGCGTTTTTATAAGAGACATAAAAGTGTCAACTGTCTCCTGATTGCAGGGGGTGAAGTTTGTTGAGTTTGGGAGCCCTCACACAGATTTATTAACTTTCCTTTTTTTAGGACATTTTTTTCCCCTTCTCTCCTTTTTCTCTTTTTTCACTCCTTTTTTGTACTGTAAAGCTCCCCTGCTTTTCCAGTTATATCAGCTGTTTCAGTCACCCGCCTGTAAAACACCCTCCCAGCCAGCAGGGGTCGCTACCCTGATCTTGCAGAGCCACAGGACTGTTCTGGCCTCTCACAGCGCCCCCTGGTGGCCGGCTGACTGTGGGGGGCCCTGTTCGGAAGCCTGGGCGGCTTCACTGCCGGCAGATTAATCGGGTCCCGAGCCGCGGCTTCCAGGGAGTTGGCGGTTTTTGTAGACTGAGCGGCCGCCTCGCCTGTCCCCAGCAGGCAAGCACACGAGGGACCGCCATCGCCATGGCGTTCTGCTAATCGGCCGCTACGCCGGCCGCTATCCCTCCAGCGACAGTGCTGACGGCAGGCATCTGGTGGGCCGCTAACCGCGTCAGGCTCACAAGCTAGCGGCGATACCGGCCCTGACAGCGGAGAATAGAATAGCAGGGGCTTTGCCTTGACTGGACAGGTCCTACAAAAATGATTGGTCATTTTTTAAAATGGGAGAAAACAAATTTGGGGGATATAAATTTGAGAATTAAACGACAAACAAAAAATAAAACCTGAGTGTAATACCTGTTATCAGCAGAGGCGTCAACTGCCGACGGAAACTCGAATTGCCGAACAGGAAGTAGCGAGCAGCCAATCAGAGTGAATCCCTGCTGCGTCTCAGTCAGTCGGTAGTTTCGATACACGCCGAGGCGGCCGGTTTGCATTCTCAACATGGCTGATCGAGAAAGATGCTGCTAGCCGACCAGGAAACGAGCCGTTCGGTATGAACGAGCCGAAGACCGTTTATAGCACAATACATGTTTAATTAATAGTTACGGTGGACGAGTTTGTAGCGGAAAAATGTTTTCCGTGTTTTTTTTTTTGGTTTTTTTTTGCAGTGTACTCAGAAATGCCTGTGAGCTCTTTCTTTTTTTAAGAATTTTTATTTTAATTTTTTATTATAGGCAGTCCCTGGGCTGCCAGCCAGCCAGCACGCAGACAATCGAGTCTTTACGATGACTTTAGAGCACACAGGCGTTCCAATACAAATGAACTATTATGCCCATTAATGCTGCAGAATTAGAACGGCAAGCCAATTCATTTGCCATGATGAAATGTTAAGAGTGTTAGTTATGGGAAACAAACACCACCGAACTGAATTCTGGGAAGAACATGACACGAATACAATCTTGTTAACGCAGGCTACTTTGGGGAGGAAGTGATCTATGCCTTTGCAAAAACCGTCGATGCGTGATGTAGGGGTTTTTCTTTCTTGCTTTTGTTTTATTTTAGCTTAGCTTTCTCCCGGTCTGGAAGTCTGGAATCTCATCGCTGCTAGTCCTGTCGGGAGATTTGGGAGAGCATCCCTAAATGGTATTTTTTTTTTGCTCCGGTGGTTTAAGAGGAGGATACTTTCATGTGCAGCTCGTGCAGGCGGACCGCAGGTGCCTGTGTTACCAGAAGGGGGCGCTAGTGCGGATGACCCACCAACTGTAATCTGCCTTCCCTCCCCTTCCCCCCCTCCCGAAGCAAAACTACAGCCCTGCCTGTCTCTGGCATGGTACTCCAAACCTGATACCAGATATTATACACGCATTGGGACAGCGGAGTCCTGCTTGGGACAGTCGCACCAGCCGTGGTTTAATACAAGAGCCCCCCCCCCCCCTCCCCCCCCAGCACCTGGGGATAACCCAGATAATGATGATCCAGTTATCTGAAGCTGAAATGAAGGAACTGGGATAAAAACTGACTGTCTGCAGGTGATGGTCTGGACACCTTGAGCGCGAAGTCTGTGTAATGCCCTATTTTGATGAAGCAACACCCCTTCTTGTGATTTTACTCAGATTGCTCCTGATGGCGGTGCCAGGGAGAAATCCGCTCCTGTTTCGTTTGAAAAGAATGCGTACAGAGGCGTTAGGATCTCCGGCCTAGCCGTCGGTGGTATTTACGGTTTCAGAAATCAGTCCCGTGTGGCTGCTCGTCCTCTTTCAGCCGTGTGCCTTTGGCTGCGTCAGTGCGACGTTTTGAACTTAATCTCGAAAGGCTTGTGTTGGGAGTCGCTTCTGTGTTTCCCTGCCGTCACCATTCCGTAGTTCAATGCAGCGTCTATGAAGTCTATGGTGAAATGCATGATGGGGATTGTAGTTGTGGGGGGAACACAAATAGAAAAAAAAAAAAAAAAAACCTTTGCTATGAATCAAGCTATATTTGGTGCATGGTACTAAGGCAAATAACGTGTGTCGTTATTAAAACGGGGGAATTTATTTTCCTTTAAAAGAAAGCAGCACCCATATGCTGTAATATAGGCCTTGATGAGATTAAAGTGTGACCAGTAAAATATCTCCATTCTGTGAAAATCGGTGAGAGATCCTTTTGAATGCAGTTAAACACTACAGCGTTGTAGCTCTGTGCACAGGAAGTGCACACCTAAGTGGGATAATTTTAAAATAATCTATGCGCGCCCCCCCCCCCCACACTCCACCCCCCCCCCCAACCCCCACTCCCCCCTCAGCTCTATATCCTGTTGAACTCGGAAACCCTCCCCAAGTGCTGTTTCCTGTATGTCAGATGCATCTAGTGGATTCCGTGGCTCGTTAAGCCTTTAAGTGTGATTACTTAAGAGGCGAACGCATGTTATACTCCTCTCAGAAGGGCATGAGCCTCACGCGCGTGAGGTCTAAAGGGGGGGTATCTCAGCATCTTACCCCCCCCCCCCAACCTTTCTTTCTGGCCGCCCCCTTCTATCTCTCTCCTCTCTTTATCTCTGTCCGCCTCCCCCCCCCACTCTGTCCCTTTCTCTCCATCCCTCTTTATCTCCCCATCATTCCCTTACTTTCTCTCACTCTCTCTGAATTTCAAATATGCTTTATTTGCACACAAAAAAAACATCCCAAGTTCCTAAGGCAGTAAATGTTTAGAATAAATTTTTAAAAAGTAATTATCTGCAGAAGGCCTCAAACACACGCACACGCACACGCACACACACACGTATGTGCGCACAATAGTATCACATTTTGACGGCACGATTATAGCCTGAGGAAATATTGTGGTTTCAGGGTTTCACGATTATCACAGGGCGGTATATTAAGCCACACTACAGCGGGGAATAAACACTTCAGCA
Source organism: Anguilla anguilla (assembly GCF_013347855.1). NCBI lineage: Eukaryota > Metazoa > Chordata > Actinopteri > Anguilliformes > Anguillidae > Anguilla > Anguilla anguilla. Next base: position 3,903,899 of record NC_049206.1, read on the forward strand.
TTTTATAATTAAAATGTTTTAGTGTATTTTTCCACACCATTTTTTTTTTTTTTTTTTGGGTCCTGCAAATAAAACATGTGAGCCGACTGTGTAATGAAAACACAAACAGAGGGTTGCCGGTTCGATCCCCCACCCTGGACTCAAGTGTCCCTGAGCAAGACACCTAACCCCTAATTGCTCCCAACGAGCTGATTGGTACCTTGCACGGCAGCCTTTCCCTGTGTGAGTGTGAGTGTGTGTGTGTGTGAATGGGTGAATGAGAGACATCAATTGTGAAGCGCTTTGGATAAAAGCGCTATATAAATGCAGTTCATTTACCATTTACCATTTACACCTCCTGGTCATTTTTTAGGTTTCCAAAATGCCCTGTCATTCTCGTTGTCTTCTCAGATGTCTTCTCTTCATGGGGTAGTATGTCGTGACATAGATTAGCCAGTGTGGAGTTGGGTTTTGGGGGTGGGGGGGGAGTATAATTAGAGATGTTTCACTTGCTTACAGAAGGATGAGGCCTGCTGATGACACAATTAAATACCCGCATTGCTGTCCGTTGGGCTGAATATGGACTGAATTGAAACTGGGATATGTTTGTATTTTTTGTTGCATGTTAGGCATTGGGATTTTTTTTTGTTCTGCAACGGTACGTGTTGCTGTGTTAAAACTCTGTGATGCGTTGATACTCTGTTCCTGGTACATTAGCTGTCTCAGGCAGTCGGCTGTCCCACTGCAGGTAGAGTCAGCCGCTGGCGTGCTGGTGTGCTCCCAGGTGTGGAATGCCTCCTGTTGTGAAGCGGTGCCTGTTTTCCCTGAGGAAGGCTGATATTTTAGTCAATTCAATTCAATGAGCTTTAGTCCCTCTCTCCCCCTCTCTCTCTCTCTCTCGCCCTCTTTCTCCCTCTGTCTCTATTTCTTTCACTCTCTTTCTCGCTCACTCTTCCTCTCTCTCTCTCTCGCTCACTTTCTCTCTCCCTCCCTCCCTCTCCCTCTGTCTCTATCTCTCCCTCTGTCTCCCTCTCTTTCTATCTCTCCCTCTCTCTCATTCTCTGTACAGTTTCTTTTTGTTTACTCTCTTCTGTCAAATCTGTCTCTTGTCTTTGAAAAGTGTTCCTCTCCCTTTCTTCCCCCCTTTTCCCTCTCTCCCTTCCCTCTACATTTCTTCCCCCTCCTTCCCTTTCTCCCATCTCTCTCCCTTCCCCCCCCCCCTCCTTCCCTCTCTCCCTTCCCTTTCTCTTTCTGTTTTACGGTCCTCCTCTTCTTCCCTCCCTCTCTCTTTCAGGGCGCAAATCATGTGTCATTTTCCAGTGTTTATCTCTCCCTCTTCATCCCCCTTTTTTTCCCTTATCTTACTTTATGGCTCTTTGTCTGCTTTTCTATGACGCTTGTTTCACGGCACTTTCACTCGTTCGTCCCATCCCTCGTTCCACGCCATTTCGTTTTCATTATCCTTTGAATTGTGGGTTTTTTTTTTGGAATGCTTTGCTCGAAATTCTAGGACAGTGTTCTAGAACTCCAGTGCTTTCAAATGCCGGCAAGCGACTGTTACATCAGCATTGGAATGTTCAGGTCACTCCGTAGTGTTAATGAGTTGTGAGAGGTAGCATATGTGAGCAGGTAATCTGAACATTCTTCAAAAGACCCCCCCCCCCCCCCCCCAAGCAAAAAAAAAAATCGTGTGTGAAGTGGTTTGTTGTTGGTGTTGGTGTCTGGGGCAGAGGGGCTTGCAGGTTTGAATCTTGAACTGGGCACAGCCATTGTGCACAGAACTTGGGCTTTTTGCAACTTCACCTCAGCAGCTGGAAAAAAAAAAACAATAATAATTTTAAAATCCTGCCGTGTGACTTGACTCTTGAAGAAGCGTAATAATTCAGTGAATTTCAGATGAATTTATTTTTTGTTGTGAACACACAGCAATGTCCTCTTGATCAAACAAACCAAAGAGACAGATTGTGGATTTATCACGCTTTGGCTGCCTCATAAAAATAAAATATGGGAAGAGCCCGGAAATTGAGATTCTGCTGTGGGTGATTCGGTGAGTCTGTGACTGTTTGGGATTTTCATGAACACTGTTCATGTGCCTCTGTCATTGTCAAGATCAGATGAAAGGATTTTTTAACCAGTGGGGAGACGAGGGGTGAAGGGTGGGTGGGGGTTTGGGGGCGGGGGGACGGGGGGACGGGGGGGGTGCGGGGGGTGATAGTTTTTTCTGGAAATGATCATAAGTGGAATTAGGAGGTGCTGGATGTATTTTAAGGTGACTACAAGCAGAGGTTTATTTCTTTGAAAAAAAAAAAGAAACAGACGACCTTCAACAGCATGGCGACCTTTTCAATGTCACAGCCTGCTGCTCGCTGAGATGCTACCAGGGTTGTTCATAAAAACTTAGGGTCCAAAGGATTTCTGCATTGACCTGTCTCCCATTGGCTGGTTTTTAATGGTGCATTCACATGCAGGCAGTCTTCACACCTGAGGTTCTCTCTCTTGATTGGCTGGAAAGGGTAGTTATAGTTTTTGAGATTAGTTTTCTGAATTTTGATTGGCTCTAGCAAGTTTTAACCAATAGACCATTGGCTGAATTGGCTTCAGTTACTGACCTCAGTATGGGTCCCATTGCCACTTGTCAGAAGTAGTAGCCTAACTAACTGCCTGATTTTTCATTTTTTTATTATTGTCTTTTTTTTTTACTTTTTTTTTTTTTTTTAGTAAAGTACATCCCCAGAATTTGGGCCGGCTTACTGGTATTACCATCACCAGGCACAGCTCATATTATCATAACTTCCTGTGTCTGAGAGATGAGGCTTTTGCAGCTAAGAAAAAAAAACGGATGTCAAGGTCAAAGCTTGTATGTCAGTTAGATTACTCCATCGCTGCATGTACGGGTCCTAGAGAGCATCTGGCCTGTGGTAGTTTTTTTTTTGGGGTGTAGGGGGCTAATGGGAGGAGGTAGAATTTACATGACGTGCTCATATGAAAACAGGATTAGGGAAGTCAAAAGACCATCAGCCAGAGGAGCTTAATCTTCTTGGGCTGGAGGGGAGGGGGGGGGGGGGATGTGGAAGGAAATGTGGCTAATTTATCCAGGATGTTAGCTGCAGCACAGCCTCTATTTTTAAACACTTGTTCCACAGAAGCATGATTGCAAACAGAAACGCCAGCGTGTGCAGAAGTGCCCACAATTATGTAGCACGTATATAATGATAATAATGTGAGTCTTTATTATTATTATTATTATTATTATTATTATTATATGTCTTTCTGGCCAGAAAGTGAGAGGAATGTTCCTTTGTGTGCTCTTAAGCAGCAAGGCTCAAGGTTATAAATCCTGCAGCTGAGCTGTGTCAGCCTCATGCCTAATGGCGCTGCAGAAATGTGCATATTTTCATTCCGTTTTCTAATCTGAAAGAGATTTTTTCTTCTCTCTGTTCTCTTGTTCGGGGTGCTCAGGCGTGTTTGTAAGGTTGGCTCCTTACTGTTTGTCTCCCTCTATTACGAGCACAGTATGAGGATCTTTGTGTGTGTGTGTGTGTGTGTGTGTGTATCTGTGTGCATGCCTGCGTGTGTGTGTGTGTGTGTTTTTCTGCGTGCTTGTGTGCGTGTGGGTATGTGTCTGTGTTATTGTGTGTGTGTGTGTGTGTATCTGTGTGCATGCCTGCGTGTGTGTGTGTGTGTGTGTGTGTGTGTGTTTTTCTGTGTGCTTGTGTGCGTGTGGGTATGTGTCTGTGTTATTGTGTGTGTTTGTGTGTGTGTGTGTGTGTGTGTGTGGATATGCGTGTGTATCTGTGTACGTGCGTGCGTGCACATGCATGTGTGCGTGTGTGTGTGTGTGTGTAAGGGGGGTCAGATTATCTCCGTCTGTTTGCTCTGCACGGGTGATGGTGCCAGTTAATCATCCAGAAAATCACCCTATCGCCGCAGCGCCCCCCCCCCCCCCCCCCCCCACCGTGCATGACCAGCAGGGGGGGGGGGACTTTAGTTACTCTGCTGCGGTGTCCAGTCAGTCCCTTCCTCGCTCCCAAATGTGGCGCTAACCTGCCACCCGCCATCGATTGAGACCCGCAAGGCCCCCCCCCTAACCCCCCCCTGCCCTGCCGCCCACCTCCGCTGCCCGTCATCACCACGGCGACAGGGAGCAGTGTGTCCAGCGCTGGCTGAATGGTCGCCGTGACTACGGTGCGTTTCAAAGGTCCATGAGCCGGCTGTGCACGCAGGAACTGGGGGGGGGGGGGACCTCAGTTGCCCCGGTAACCCGATCATCTGCAAAAATTGTTTGTGTTTACAGATCGGCTCTGTTCTGCCTGCTGATCCTGAGCGCTTGGATAAGCGCTTCGGACAAATGGCAGTTTATGTCCTGTGTTTTCCTCAACTCTGTTATTAAAGTCCTGCCCCCCCCCCCCCCCGCCCCCCTCTTTTTCAACTTAGGAGCGCATGTGTGCTGCTTGAAAAAAGTGTTAGCGTAGATGTTAGCATGCAAAAATAGAAGATTGAGTTTTGGTTATTTGGCTTGGTTGTTTGATTGCTGATTGGTTGTTGGAATAGTCTCTACGCTCTCTGAGGCCTTGTGAGAGGGATGGGTCGTTGAGTTCATTTAAACAGTCTGGAAATATCTGGTAGCTCGTGAGGTGGCCAAGCTGGGACAACCGCAAGGTTACGGGTTCAAATCCACGGCTGTGTAACTCTCCTGGGCGATCTCCAGCTTGTGCAAAGCAGTGACGCTGCAGATCCATCAGGTCTGCCAGATGCTCCCTTTTGTAGCCTAACAAGGTCTCTCTCCCTGCCATCGCAGCAGAAGCCCTCCAATTTGACGCATCTTTTGAATATTAATCAACGGCTGTGATAAAGCACAGCGCTGTGGCAATGGGCCTTTCTGTGTGCTGTAATACACTGCAGGAACCTCAGGAACCGGTCTCAGGAACCTTCTGTAGCCGAGAAGCAGAGAGGATGGAAAGAGTTGTTCTGGGACGTGGTGCCTGGTACGTTTATAACACCGGTGTCAAACCAAAATTCGGTAAATCCTAAAAAAACCATAATTCCTTTGAACGATTCTTAACAAACTTTTCCCAACGTGGCGACGTGGTTTATAGTCGCATGGGGATGTCGGACCGACTTCAGTCATGGAGTTAAGAGACCGTTATGGTGTATGAAGCTGTACGAGAGCTTTCATTGTGTGTTAAGAAAGAATGATTGACATCTTGGGGTTTTTTTTTTTTTTTGCATGTCAGTGGAGGCAAAATAAGCTTATGAATAAAATTTTATTCATAAGCTTATTTTGCCTCCACTGACATGCAAAAAAACCAGCGGATTGACGCGCCAAAGAAAAACATCAGGATGTTTGTCTAGGAGCCGTTCTGGGGGGTGTATTGGAGTACTGCTGTAGGCAGGGGCAGCAGTGCAGTAAAATGGGGAAGGTGCTGGTCATGTGACCTAATAGGTCACAGGTTTGACTCCCGGGTAGGACACTGGCGTTGTGCCTTTGAGCAAGGCCCTTAACCTGCACTGCTCCAGTGTATATCCAGCTGTGTAAATGGATGCAGTGTAAATGCTGTGCGGAAAGCTGTGTAAGTCGCTCTGGATAAGAGCGTCTGCTGAATGCCTGTAATGTAACGTACCACTGAGGTTTCATCGTGTTTAAGGAGCCCAACCTGAAGGTTTTTTGGCAGGTCGAGATGAAGCTCTCCTAGTGTTTGACACGGGGGGGGGATGGTGGGGGGGGGAAGGGGGGGGGGGTGGGGGGTGTCCGAACGAGGGGATTTTTTATTTTAGGAGGAGGAACGTAAAGACGCGAGCGCTGGAGACGCGGGGCGGGTTACCCATGAATCAGGGGGCCGCTCTCGGCCGTAACTCTGATTAACGGGGGGGTCTTAACGGCCCGCTCGGTCAGAAGCGGCCGGATTTATGTCCCGCGCGCCGCGGTATCCGCCGGGCTCGGCGGAGGGGCCGGGGGAAAAGCGCCGTGAGTTACGAGCCCAGCGCCGCCGGTGATTTAGCGATGATGTCATCCTGCTGCCGCCGTCCCGTGTCCGCGCCGCTCGGCTCCCGACGGCGCCCCCTGCTGGCCGGGCGGAGGTGTTACGACGCATTTCCGTTCC
>NC_049206.1:3914978-3917478 GCF_013347855.1 Anguilla anguilla
TCGAACCCCCACCCTGCTGCTGCAGCCGGGCGGAGAGGGTCGGCGGATCAGTGATTCCTCAGTGCCTGCGTCTCAAACTCCCCCTTCCCTGGGTCTGCTGGGATTTAGCCTGCGGAGTGCAATAAGTGACATGTGATTGGCTAAGGAGATCACATGCCTAGCAGCCAATTGCAAGGCCTAAATTGGCTGCTGATTGAATGGAAACCCGGAGAAGAAACCTGCTGATCCTGCAGCCCCCACCCCTCCACCCCCCCACCCCCTCCCCGCTTAAGCTGCTGTCCAATCCTCCGGCTAAGATTAGAAATGTTAAAATCACAGCTTCTTTTAAAATCGCATTTAAATAAAAAAAAAAAAAAAAAATGTTTTGACTGTGCATTTATGGAACAGGCTGAATTATGTATTGCAGTTCCAAATTATTACTAATAACACTACAAACAAGGACCAAGTTTATTTATGTAGTCTTTCATTCACATCTTTAACAGGAAGTGCTTTATGCAAATGAAGCAATACGAAGGTGAGAGAACCCCAGACAGGGTTCAGCACGCGTAAAGCCTTTAAAGACCACTGGTCCTGATCTAAATCCAGACCTCAGCCTGACAGGGTGGTGGAGAGCAGTCTCTCTCTCTTCTGCGCATGCTTATGAGTTAAAAGGCGTGCTGGGTTGCTCGGTGGGGGGGCAAAGTGGAAAGGCATTAAAAGTGTTTGGATGTGTCTGGCGTTCATGAAACGGACCGGTGCCAAGCCCCATGACTGAAACAGAACCCTCCCAGCAGAGCCCTGCCTAGCAGGGGGCCTAATTTTCCCCGAATAAACACTTCAGCAAACTCGTTCAAACACCCGAAGTGGGAATTGATGTCGAGGGCTAATCCCACAAGCGATTGGCAAGGAGTGGTTCCATGCCACGTGTCCTTTAAGTCAGCTGGTCACAGATGTCCTGTTTATTAAAAAAAAAAAAAAAAAAAAAAAAAAAAAAACTTTTTTATTTTTGCTCTTAATTTTGTTGTGGAACTGAGTTCCAGGCGCTGTTCAGACCAGCAGTTGGACTCAGTCGCTCGGCTCGCGCCCCGCACAGCACCCGCGTTTGGCGTTCGCGTGCAGCCCATGGCGGCATTCCCGGCTGGGATTCGAACTGGCAACCTCCTGGGGAATGTTGTGGTTCTCGGTCCCTGCTTGTCCACACTGCCAGCCAGCCCAGCTGTTGTTTGTCTGCTTGATTGGTGCCGTGAGGCCTTTGGTGATGTGGTGATGCATGAGTCAGCTGTCAATCAGCCTAGTTGCCCTGGGAACGTAGACGGACGGGTCGTCTGGGAACAGTGCTTACGGCAGCAGTGATTGGCCGCCGCTGGGATGGGCTGGTACAGGCACTGGTCAGATTCTCAGAGGCCAGTTTGGGGGAGTGCAACTGACCCAGGCCTCCTTCCTGTGCTCAGCCACGTCCCATTATCTCGTAGTTTGTGTTTAAATAACGAATGGTGTTTGAGGTGTCTAGCCTGGTTCAGACTGAGATTCGTAAATCCTGAATCTGTGGTGAATGCTCAGTGATTATGATTTGTTTCAGGTACACACAGGCACTCAAACGGTACAAACACACACACACGTACTACACGCACACACACAGACACCCTACATACACACACACACACACACACACACATCCTACATACATACACACACATACAATAACTTTCTAAGATCTGCTCCAAGTCTTTCTACTCCACGTTCGTAAAGCTGCTCCTTTACTGCATGTCTCTCCAGTAAATATAGATGGAACTGTAGAGGGATGGCAGTGATGTCACAAAGGACCGCAGGTCCTGTCGCCACGGAGACACCCCCCTCCCCCCCTCCCAACCCCAACCCCTGTGCCGTGCCGTGGCTGTGCTGGATGTGAGTGTAATTACAGTGCTGGTGGGGGACAGATGGTGTGTAGAGTGTTTCTGTCACGTCTGCGCATTTAGAGTGTGTTTCTGTCACGTCTGCGCATCGAGAGTGTGTTTCTGTCACGTCTGCGCATTTAGAGTGTGTTTCTGTCACGTCTGCGCATTTAGAGTGTGTTTCTGTCACGTCTGCGCATCAAGAGTGTGTTTCTGTCACCTCTGCGCATCGAGAGTGTGTTTCTGTCACGTCTGCGCATCGAGAGTGTGTTTCTGTCACCTCTGCGCATCGAGAGTGTGTTTCTGTCACGTCTGCGCATCGAGAGTGTGTTTCTGTCACGTCTGCGCATCAAGAGTGTGTTTCTGTCACCTCTGCGCATCGAGAGTGTGTTTCTGTCACGTCTGCGCATCAAGAGTGTGTTTCTGTCACGTCTGCGCATTGAGAATGTGTTTCTGTCACGTCTGCGCATCGAGAGTGTGTTTCTGTCACGTCTGCGCATCAAGAGTGTGTTTCTGTCACCTCTGCGCATCGAGAGTGTGTTTCTGTCACGTCTGCGCATCGAGAGTGTGTTTCTGTCACCTCTGCGCATCGAGAGTGTGTTTCTGTCACGTCTGCGCATCGAGAGTGT